>NC_045441.1:97552288-97584517 GCF_002776525.5 Piliocolobus tephrosceles
TCTTAAGTCAGGAGTTCAAGACCAGCCTGGCCAACATGGTGAAACCCTATCTCTACTAAAAACACACACAAAAATTAGCCAGGCATGGTGTTGTGCACCTGTAATGCCAGCCAGCTACTTAGGGGGCTAAGACAGGAGGCGGAGGTTGCAGTGAGCCGAGGTCACACTGCTGCACTCCAGCCTGGGTGACAAAGCGAGACTCCGTTTCAAAAAAAAAAGAAAAAAAAAAAACAGCAAAAAAACTAAACTAAAGTTGCTATTCTTATCATGAATTTGCTTTTGTCTCGTGGTGTCAATTAGATCACAATTATGTGAATATATCTATGAACATCTTCCTGGCTTCTAGACTGGTAAATGAACTCAGAAAGTCCTGGTCCTTACCAAAGATGGGTGGTAGTAGCAATTCCTCCAACAATTTGCCCCTCATCAGCAACATGTGTCATCCTTTTAGTTAGGCCTCCTTTGCTGCTCCATGTCACAGATTAAAACACAGAGGCAAAAGTCAAAGGTTAAAATACCTAGCTTGTCTTCAAAAGGCCTGTTGTGAAATGTGGGCTTCCATGGTTCCAATCTACTCAAGGTGGATTGGAACCTCAATCTTGACTCTGCCATTAACTAGCTGTGTGACACAGGACAAATCACTTCACTTCTCTGAGCTTTAGGTCTCAATAGTAAAATAAAAGGCTTGAGCCAGAACCCTGTGACGTGGGGCTCCCTAGATCTCGGGGAAACCTGTAAACATCTCAGTGAGCTGACAGAGGTCTGCACTGAGGTATAAACTTTGATATTGTCAGCGATTTCTACTGACAGTGAAGCCAGCTGAAGTAGTAGAAGCATAAATAGGAGAGGCAGAGATGACCAGTTTTCTTTTTTTTTTATTTTTTCTTGAGACGGAGCCTCACTCTTGTCGCCCAGGCTGGAGTGTAATGGTGCAGTCTCAGCTCACTGCAACCTCTGCCTTCTGGGTTCGAGCAATTCTTCTGCCTCACCCTCCCAAGTAACTGGGAGTACAGGCTCCTGCCACCATGCCCAGCTAATTATTTTTTATTTTTAGTAGAGATGGGGTTTCACCACTTTGGCCAGGCTGGTCTGGAACTCCTGATCTCCGGTGATCTGCCCACCTTGGCCAGCCCCTGAAAGTGCTGGGATTACAGGCGTGAACCACCGTGCCCCTGCCAGAGAAGACCAGTTTTCTAATGAATGGTGTCCAAAGGCTGGGCCCAGACCCAAGGCCTGTAGGGAGGCAACACAGCTGAAATCTGCACAGTCCCTTCAACAAACATACCATGTATGGGACAGATGAAGGGGCAAAGGAACCTTAAGAACCCTTGGCCAGTGGTTAAGAGTATTTACCTGGCATCAGCAAGATCTAGTCTAGGTTCAGCTTAAAGCTGTGCTATTTACTCTTTGCGTGATCTTGAGCAAGTCAACCTCTCCCAGCCTCAGTTTCTCCAAGTGTTGTGGTCATAATTAAATGAATTTAAGTAGTGATGTACTTAAGACAGTTCCTGAGACAGACTGAGCTCTTAACTGCCATTAATTACTGCTATCAACGTGAATTTTCGAGCAGCACCAGCTAATGGGAAGGAGGAGGATCCAGGATTGTGTGGGTGGGTGAGAGCAAGCGGGGAACTAACCTGGCTGGCTAGACTGGCTCTGGGAAAGGTAACCAGGCGGGCTGAGTAGATAAGGCAAGCTAGGATCTGGTTCAGTTGATTATCAGTATCTTCAGGGGGCAAAGTAAGCAGCTGGAATGATTGTGAGAGAGTCAGGATAGTAGACCAAAGTCAGGAAGGAGTCATGGCTCTTGAGCAATTGACTTAATCCAAGCAGAGCCCCAGCCAGTAGGGACTGAGGAAGGCTGGAGAGGAAAGTATATTGGCAAAGAGGAAGACAGGGTGATTGAATCTCAGCTGACGGGCTGGGTCCAGTCCTAATAAGGGAAACTGAGGCACAAGGGCATCCTAACGAACTAGGTCACTGCAAAGTGGACTGTCAAATAGAGGAAGGAAGGGGAGAAAAGGCTGTGATGAAGTAGACCTCGAACTCTCAGAGCTCTGTTGTAGCCCGGGAGATAATTACCAGCCTGCTAGGGCTGGCAGGGCTGGTGGGGCTGAGCCTTCCGAAGTTCTTTCTAGAGTAGTCATGGTCACCAGTGACTCCAGCCAGGTTATTCCTCTCTTGCACCCACCCATCCAATCAGAGGGCAAACTGCCCTGTGCCAGACCAAAGCTCCTAGCAATGTGATACTCTGGTGCCCAGGGAAGTGAGAATGGTCAGTGCAGGAGTAAGGAGTAAGCAGTATGGTGACCACTCCTTAACAGTGGCAAGAGCCTGTACTTGGAAGAAAAGGACTTTTCTTATCTGCCTAGGACAAACCTATAATTTGTTATTAGAAGAGAGCTCCTGGGTTTGCCCCAGCTGTCTGCTCATTTTTTTGTTTTTTTTGGAGACGGAGTTTCGCTCCGGTTGCCCAGGCTGGAGTGCAATATGGCGAGATCTTGGCTTATCGCAACCTCCGCCTCCGGGGTTCAAGCGATTCTTCTGCCTCAGCCTCCCAAGTAGCTGAGATTGCAGGCGCCCAGCTAATTTTTTGTATTTTTAGTAGAGATGGGGTTTCACCATGTTGGCCAGGATGGTCTCGATCTCCTGACCTCATGATCCACCCACCTCGGCCTCCCAGAATGCTGGGATTACAGGTGTGAGCCACCGTGCCTGGCCTTGTCTGCTCAGTTTTATAACAACTGCTGAAGCAAAATGAAATGGAAAGGTTGGAGTGTAAGAGTAAATAAAATGACTTGGCTTGCACATTTTGTGGAGTTTCCCCAAATAGTTTACCAAATATGAAATGTTTCGGGCTCAAATGGGATTTTTTTGTTTGTTTCTTTCTTTTGATTAGAAGCGACCCTGAATATTTGACCCCTGGTATAAATTGTGTTACCAGAAGCCTGGAAGTTTGTATTTCAAATTTCCTGTCATTTTTTAATTTTTGTATGCATTTGTTTGTAGTCATTCACTAATCATTTAAGGAAAAAAAATCACTATGTGATGGATAGCAGTTTTTCTAAATTTCTTTCTTTTTTTTTTTTTTTTGAGGCGGAGTCTCGCTCTGTCGCCTGGGCTGGAGTGCAGTGGCCAGATCTCAGCTCACTGCAAGCTCCGCCTCCCGGGTTTACGCCATTCTCCTGCCTCAGCCTCCAGAGTAGCTGGGACTACAGGCGCCCGCCACCACGCCCGGCTAGTTTTTTGTATTTTTTAGTAGAGACGGGGTTTCACTGTGTTAGCCAGGATGGTCTCGATCTCCTGACCTCGTGATCCACCCGTCTCAGCCTCCCAAAGTGCTGGGATTACAGGCTTGAGCCACCGCGCCCGGCCTAGTTTTTCTAAATTTCATAGGAATTTTTTTACCTGTTCATAAGATTTTGATTTACTTTAACATCTCTTTAGGGCATAGTTCATAATATCTACTGCTCCCTTATAAATCACTACATGATTTTGGCTTCAACTATGTTTGAATTTATTGAGCTTTTTTCTGTTTATGTTGCCTGCGAGCCAACTGCCTACATAAAGCACTCCTCCACTTCAGTTTTGTGCTATAGGATTTCATCTACCCAAGTCTGAAACAAGTTCCCAGAGGAATTAACTCTATCTCCTTACTAACAAGATCTTTTTTTGTTTGTTTGTTTTTGAGATGGGAATCTCGCTATGTCACCAGGCTGGAGTGCAGTGGCGATCTCGGCTCAGTGCAACCTCCACCTCCTGGGTTCAAGTGATTCTCCTGTCTCAGCCTCCCGAGTAGCTGGGACTGCAGGCACGCGCCACCATTCCCGGCTAATTATTTTTTATTTTTAGTAGAGATGGGGTTTCACCATTTTGGTCAGGCTGGTCTCAAACTCCGGACTTCCAGTAATCTGCCCACCTCAACCTCCCGAAGTGCTGGGATTACAGGCATAAGCCACCATGCATGGCAAGCAATGGTCATTTCTTTTCATTTTTTTTCTAATAGAAAGTTTCAAAGAAATCTCTGGAGGTGGGAGGATCACTTGAGCTCAGGAGTTTGAGGCTGAAGTGATTGTACCACTGTACTCCAGCCTGGTCACAGAGCAAGACCCTGTCTAAAAAAAAAAAAAAAAAAGTTTCTGCTTTGAAAAATGGAAATGGGGAATGGGGGAAGCTGACTTTCATCTTTATAGATTAAAACCTTTCAATGCAGGTTCTAGGCTTTGGGTTTTTGAGTTTTTGTTTTTGTTTTTTTTTTAGTTCATGGTCATCATCCAATAATTAAAAAAAAAAACCTGTCATGCTCCTTACAGTATAAACTACATTTATTATATCTTGCAGTATAAACTATATCTGCTTCATTATATCTGTATTATTTTCTTTTTTTTTTTTCTTTGAGACGGAGTCTCGCTCTGTGGCCCAGGCTGGAATGCAATGGCACAATCTCGGCTCACTGCAACCTCTGCCTCATGGATTCAAACGATTCTCCTGCCTCAGTCTCCTGAGTAGCTGGATTACAAGCAAGCGCTACCACCCCTGGCTAACTTTTGTATTTTTAGTAGAGACAGGGTTTTACCATGTTGGTCAGGCTGGTCTCAAACTCCTGACCTTGTGATCCACCCGCCTTGGCCTCTCAAAGTGCTGGGATTACAGGCATGAACCACTGCGCCCGGCCATCTGTATTATTTTCTAACTCTCTCCTGGCACAAAAATTTCAATTCAGGCACAAAATCTGAGAAGACGGTTTAGGGACAAGGGGATAAAGATGATTCCTTTGTGGATTTCATCAAAACATGTTTTAAAAGTATTGTGCTGTTGGGCTGTTATTTGTTTTTGAGGTGGAGTCATTCTGTTGCCCAGGCTGGAGTGCAGTGGCACGACCTCGGTTCACTGCAACCTCTACCTCCCAGGTTCAAGCGATTCTCCTGCCTCAGCCTCCCAAGTAACTGAGACTACAGGCACGTACCACCACATCTGGCTAATTTTTGTATTTTTAGTAGAGACAGGGTTTCACTATGCTGGTCAGGCTAGTCTCGAACTCCTGACCTCAGGTGATCCGCCCTCCTTGGCCTCCCAAAGTGTTGGGATTATAGGCGTAAGCCACTGTGCCTGGCCAGGCTGTTATTTTTGGAAGCATGATAATTATATAGGCCTAAAGTTTTATGTAAATAAGTAGAATATGTATTTTAGCAGTTAATAGATTTAATTTCATTACCTATTAATGAAATACAGAATGTTCTCAATAGTTATTTTGGCTTCAAATTGGCTTTCTGCCTTCATGATTTCTATTATATTTAACTGGCCTAAAACCAGCTAGAAAAGACTACATTACAGCTCTAATTTATTGGTTTCAAATCTGAGCTTTTATAAAGGTCTATTTTATGGACAAATAATGTCCACCAAAATAAACTACTTAAAGCCTGGTAAACTTTTTTTTTTTTTTTTTTTTTTTGAGATAGGGTTTCATTCTGTCACACAGGCTGGAGTACAAGTGCCGCCATCACTGTTCACTGCAGCCTTGACCTCCCGAGCTCAAGCAATCCTCCCACCTCAACGTTTCAGGTAGTTAGGACTACAGGTATGCCACCATGCCCGGCTAATTTTTGTATTTTTTGTAGAGACCCAGGTCTCACTATGTTGCTCAGGCTGGTCTTGAACTCCTGGGCTCAAGTGATCCTCCTGCTTAGGCCTCCCAAAGTGCTGGGATTACAGGCCTGAGCCACTGTGCCTGACCTAAACATCTCGATCTCAGCATTTTTGTTAGTCTGCCTTTAGACTTTGTCATTATAAAGAGATTCCTTTTTGATTTTTTTTAGAAACAGCTTAGGAAGTAAATATTGGTAGATTCATTCTTGGTTGCCAAAGTCTATTTGCAGATGATTGAAAAGTAAGAATTTTCATTTTTTTTTTGAGATGAAATCTCACTCTGTCACCAGGCTGGAGTGCAGTGGTGCGATCTTGGCTCACTGCAACCTCTGCCTCCCAGGTTCAAGCCATTCTGCTGCTTCAGCCTTCTGAGTAGCTGGGATTATGGGTGTGTACCACCATGCCCGGCTAATTTTTCTATTTTTAGTAGAAACGGGGTTTTGCCATGTTGTCCAGGCTGGTCTTGAACTCCTGAGCTTGAAGTGATCCACCCACTCTGGCCTCCCAAAGTGCTGGCACTACAGGCGCAAGCCACCATGCCTGGGTTAGAAATTTTTTTTTTCTAATTGAAGAGTAGATGTAAATTGTTTGCCTAGACTGTTTAAAAACATGTTTAAAATAGTACTTCCAGACCAGTGATGAGAATGTGTCCTGAAACAGGGATTATTACTGATTTAATTCTGTGCTCCTGAAGTTTATTTTAAAAATAGCATATTATCAAGGAGATAATCCTAGATTGTGTGGGTATAGTATGTGCATTTCTATATGTATATAGCAGTCATAAAGTAATATTCTGGGCACCACAAATCTAAAAAACTTCCAAGTCATGGAATCATAGTAGAGATGTCAAAGGGAGGGAAAGGGAGAGAAAAGGGTGAACTGAAAAAACCTGATAGTATTATTTCTTCCTGCTCAGGGTTGATAATACAGTAAAAAGAGATTTTTATTACATACAACTAGAAAGGACCAATTAGAGTGTGGAAAAAGTGTTCCTTTGCATAGTCAAATGATAGGCAGGCGAATATAATTTCACCAGAAATTACTATAGCAAGTTTCAATAAAGGACTGCAGAACAATAAGGCCTTGTTAATCCCATACTGGTCTATTCAAACAGTGTGTAATTCAAAGCAATTGCTGCTCCCTGGGCAGGAATTTACAATTGCTACATTTGAAGGGAGGATAACGTGTCATTCCAAGGGGAAATCAGGTTCTGGAAAGGGCCTCCTGGCTGCAGAACTCTATGTGTCCCCAAACAGCTCCACAGCAGGCCAAGTTAAACAAAATAACTGAGAACCACCCTGTGAAGTAAGTCTGCTTTGAATTGACCTGTATTTGCTTTGCTCTCTCCTGCCTTTTTGGTGAATGACAAAATGTCCCCAAAGCAATGAGCAAGAGGGGAAGGCAGAGAAACTCAGACCTGAATAAGCTATTGCTTAGAAAGTGACTGCCCCACTAGTGCACAGTGGCTCATGCCTGTAATCCCAGCACTTTGGGAGGCCAATGCAGGCAGATCACTTGAGCTCAGGAGGTAGAGACCAGCCTAGGCAACATGGTGAAACCCTATTACTACAAAATATGCAAAAATCAGCTGGGCATGGCGCATGCCTGTAGTCCCAGCTACTTGAGGGGTGCTGAGACAGGAGAATTGTTTGAGTCCAGGAGGTTAAGCCTGCAGTAAGCCATGTTCACACCACTGCACTCCAGCATGAGTGACAAAGTGAGACCCTGTCTCCAAAAAAAAAAAGGCAAGAAAAAAGAGACTCCTCCCACTCTACTCGGCAAGGGCATACAACTTCATTCAAGAGAACTGCAGCCTATGTGTACGGACTGTATGTATATTTAATTGATAATGGTGATGAATACAGAGCACCATCCCTGAGCATAGAAACACTGGACAAGAGTCAAACATGAGTCAACTGCAAGAGGAGGCTTGAATCATAATACATTTTGAACAATTATGGTCAATAATCCTTCAGAGAACAACCCTTCAGTTTTATGTTGTCATTGTTGTGCAATTAAATGTGAACAGCTTAAAATTCCATACTTTTTAAAAACTCGGCTTTGAATTCCAATGACTGACTAATCCATGCTCCCAGGGACACCAAGCTATGTCAGTCCTCCAACAACATATTGTGAGGCCATGCTGAGCTGCTAATTCCTGTGGACTAGCTAATTAGGTAAAAAATTAAATTAAAAAGGAAAAGGCTGGGCATGGTGGCTCATGCCTGTAATCCTAGCAGTTTGGGAGGCTTAGGCAGGAGGATCGCTTGGGCCCAGGAGTTTGAGAACAGCTGAGCAACGAAGTGAGCCCCTGTCTATAGAAAAAAACAAAAAATTAAAAAAAAATTAGCATGGTGGTACACACCTGTGGTCTGAGCTACATGGGAGGCTGAGGCAGGAGTATTGCCTGAGCCCAGGAATTGAGGCTGCAGTGAGCTGTGTTTGTGCCACTGCACTCCAGCCTGGACAACAGAACAAGACCCCATCAAAAGAAAAAGGAGAGGAGAGGAGGGGAAGGGAAGGGAGGGGAGGGGAGGGGAGAGGGAAAACTCTAGAGGTAAACTCATTATGCAGAACCCACTGGTGTGCTATTTTTGACCTGAGAACTGCCTATTAGGTGCTCAGGAAATAAATAAGAATCTTAGATGAGACATCCCAGCAGATTAGGGTTCAAAAGATATGTCTGGAATTCTAGGCTGCCATAACACGTAGTAACATGCACATAGCATTAAAAGGCTGTGTGGCAGAGGCATTTATTGCTGATCAAACATCCATAGGCTTCCCCATCTATCCCAGTTCACCTGTAGTTTGTTCTGTCCAACTACTGAGACAGAGGTGATATGTGTCCCTTCCAGGCTGAAGTACAGGACACATGTGAATTCTCTATGCATTCTCTCCCTTTGCGGCCAAGATGGTGATGGCCCAAGGCTCCAGTGATACAGCTGTAAATGCCACAGCCTCTATCAACCAGGGTTCTTAAGCAGAATTCCCATCTCCACTTCCCACTCCACCACCGACATGTATGTGTCATGTAATGAAAACATGAAATAAACTTTTACTGTGTTAAGCCAAGATTCCAGAGCTAATTTGTTACTGCAGCACTGTCTATGCTAGTACAGCTGCTTTTCTAGATCTTTTTGTAAAAAGGGAAACTCCATCTGGAGAAAGGATGATGACCAAGTCACACAGCCCTTACATGAGCCACCAGGTCACCTTTGCATCATGTGTCCCAAATGTGTTTCCATCCCTCAGTTGTTGCTGTTCTTTCAGGGAGTGGTGATGTGGGGAAAAGCCCTGGTTGGTTGGGGGTTGGTATCTGACAGTCCCTTTCTGATGATTTCTCTTTATTCACCAACCTCCTCTTGGGATTTCAGGCTTGCTAAACATATGGTACAAATCAGTAAAATTATTCATTGTGGTTTTCATTTGAGTGAGCCAGTTTCCGCTCCTAAGAAGTGTCTTAACAAAACAGGAAGTTTTTCTTGGATCTAGAAATGGAAGTTTGCCTTCTGACATTAGCTGTTACCAACTTCTACAAATCTCTGTTTTCCTACTTCCCTGTCAGAGGGTGGGGCACATAGAAGAGAAAATCTGGATTCGTGTAGTAGAGTTAGGGATGACTGAGTTGGGGAGTGGGTGTAGTGTAAAATGGCAGCTTGACCAGGCTGGGCCACAGTCACTCATGTGACCTCTTTATCGCTCACCGTTTCCCCAACTTTGACCTTGGGAAAGAGGTATCAAGGAGAGTGTGAAGGACGGAGGAACACTATGGATACTTAGTGGCCACTCCTCAACAGTAACCCTTCACCTATGTATCCCAGCTGATATTTCTCAAAACATGTTGCTACATTTCACTCATTAGGTTCCATTCCATGGGGACAGGGAGCATGTGTGTCTTGTTCTCAATACCTGACACATAGTGGGCATCCAAGAGTACTTAAAGGAATACAAGCAGGAATAATTGATTTTCACAACTATCTTGGGGATCAGAAAAATCAAATGTAACTAATTTCCATTTTACAGATGGAGAAATGGAAACATTAAGATTTTAAGTTTGGGAGGCCGAGGCGGGCAGATCACAGAGTCAGGAGATCAAGACCATCCTGGCCAACATGGTGAAACCCCGTCTCTACTAAAAATACAAAAAAATTAGCTGGGAGTGGCAGTGCGCATCTGTAGTCCCAGCTACTCAGGAGGCTGAGGCAGAATTGATTGAACCCGGGATGTGGAGGCTGCAGTGAGCCGAGATCCAGCCACTGTACTCCAGCCTGGCGACAGACCGAGACTCCATCTCAAAAAAAAAAAAAAAAAAAGATCTTGTGGGGGGGTCAGGTGCAGTGGCTGACGCCTGTAATCCTAACAATTTGGGAGACCGAGGTGGGTGGATCACTTGAGGTCAGGAGTTCGAGACCAGCCTGGCCAACATGGTGAAACCTTGTCTCTACTAAAAATATAAAAAAATTAGCCGGGAGTGGTGGCAGGTGCCTGTAATCCCAGCAACTTGGGAGGCTGAGGCAGAATTGCTTGAACCCGGGAGGCAGAGGTTGCAGTGAACTGAGATCGTGCCACTGCACTCCAGCCTGGGTGAGAGCGAGACTGTCTTTAAGAAAAAAAAAAAAAAGATTTTAGGTTACTGATTCAGGGTGACACAGGGTCAGTTGGTCAGTGAAGAGGTAAAAGTGAAATCCAATTCTCCCAATTTCTATTTTCTTTCAGTTGTATGACAGGTTAGGTGTAAAATCTTCTCCCCACCTGACATACACAATAGTACTGGCCATTTATCATCATCACCATCATGATGGTGGTGATTGACATTATATAATGTAAATCAGCACCATGAGATTGTATGTTACACGTCTACATTTGTTTTAGGAAAGTCTATCAGGAAAGACATCGAAATCCTACCATTATCATCACTGGGTATAGAGTCTCATGATGTTAATTGTCAAGTTCTTACTGATTTGTATTTTCTGTTTTTCCCCCAAGAATAAACATGTACTACCTGTGCTATCCAAAAATAATAGAGGGTGCAAAACAGCCTCTAGTTTTTTTTTTTTTCTTTCTTTTTTTGAGACAGGGTCTTGCTCTGTCACCCAGACTGGAGTGCAGGGGCACAATCTCGGCTCACTGCAACCTCCACCTCCCAGGTTCAAGCAATTCTCCTGAGTAGCTGGGATTACAGGTGCCCACCACCGTGTCCAGCTAATTTTTGTATTTTTAGTAAAGGCGGGCATGAGCCACCGTGCCTGGACAAGCCTCTAGTTTTCAACATGTTCTTTACTTAGGGAATTAAACAGGCTTTTAGCCCAGCAGTTTGAATATTAATCAGGTATGTTTGGAGGGGTAAGCCACAGGAAGGGAATCCTGGCAGAAACTGCTTATCTTCCAATGTGTACTTTTCTTCTTATATAATGGAGTTTTTAGCTGGATACACAGTTACCCAGTTTCCCAGCCTCCCTTGCAGCCAGATATGGTCATAGATGGGAGTGTAAGTGATGTATACAACATCCAGATTTTTTTTGGACTAGGGTCTCACTTTGTCACCTAGGCTGGAGTACAGTGACAAGAACATGGCTTACTGCAGCCTCAGTCTCCTGGGCTCAAGCAATTTTACTGCCTTAGCCCCCCCATGTAGCTGGACTACAGGCACACACCACCATACCTGGGTTATTTTTGTAGAGACAAAGTTTCACCCTGTTGCCCAGGCTGGTCTCAAACTACTGAACTCAAGTGATCTGCCCACCTCAGCCTCCCAAAGTGCTGGGATTATAGGCATGAACCACCGTGCCTGGCCCAGATTGTTAACCTTAAAAAGGAGGAGAGTGTCTTCATCTTCTCCCTTTCTGCTGGAAAACAGATGTGAGGGTGGGAGCTGAAGCAGCTATCTTAAGCAGTGAAATGGAAGCCATGTATCGAATATGGCAGCACCAAGAGAAGGAAACCAGGCCCCTGACATTACTGAACTGCTACTCAATTTTGGCATCAATTTGTTACAGTTGTTGAACTCCTATCCTAAGTAATACCAGATCTAAACATTTAGCAGAACAGTGCCCTGACTTCCTAATCGAAAACAAATGTATTCTTTGGAAAGAATGTACAATTGCATTAGCCAAGCTTTCTTTTGTTTATGGGCACAAGGACCCAATTGTACCTCAGTGATCAAGAATGAGTCCTTAATCCAGGGCATGTTATATAATATGGATGGTAAGGAAACTGCAGAAATTCACTTGGTATTTTCAGCAGATCATGAATGCTTAGGCACTTGGTTTCTGACTCTTTCTGCCCGATTCTAACCACCCCCTTCCTCCTACAGACACAATTCAGAATTTGTGCATGTGGTGCAGAGTTTTGTGTAGGAGGGCTGCCTAAATGAGCCTTCTTGCCATCTGGCTTCTTGGGCACTGTGGAGAACTCAAGGCCACATCTGCCACTTAGTGCAAAACCAAATGTATTATTGTGAATTATAATGGTTCACATATTAACATACAGAATAAGTTGACTGTGGATAAACCATAGAGCAGAAACTTCTTTTTTAAAAAGCAGCTTTAAACAACAAACATTTATTATCTCACAGTTTCTTTGGGTCAGGAATCCGGGGTACAGCTTAGCTGGGTGCCTGTAATTTAGGTTCTCTCACAAGGCTGTGTAGTCAAGGTGTTGGGTTTCCACCTTTTCATCTGAAGGCTCTCCTGGGGGCGAATTCACCTCCATACCCATTCATGTGGCTATGGGAAGGTCTCAAGTCTTCTAGCAAGCAGTAACTGTTTTTTTCTTTTTTTTCTTTTTTTTAAGACAGGGTCTTCCTTTGTCACCCATGCTGGAGTGCAGTGGCACAATCTTGGCTCACTGTAACCTCTGCCTCCTGGAATCAAGCAATCCTCCTGCCTCAGCCTCCCCAGTAGCTGGGACTACAGGTGCCCGTCACTATGCCTGGCTTCTTTGTAATTTTTGTAGAGATGGGATTATAGGTGTGAGGCACTGTGCCTGGCCAGCAGCAACTTTTTAATAGGAATTTCGAACTTTCTGGATTCTTAGGAACACAAAATATACTTACCTTTTGAGTTGAGGTTGGTCACTGGCCAGAGGTTTCAGCCAGTGATTCTGGTCTGTGACCTTCTTGGGTCATGCTGAGCTCCCTTTATACTATATAGACAGAATGACACAATTTATACAGGAGTTGGTCTCCAGCCCTCTTAGCAGTACTTAGCAGCTCTCCTCTATTCATGGAAGCTTGCAACCCATCTAGACTACTTAAAGATTAAAATAATACCTGATTGAATTCTGCATTGTATTTCAAAGTTTTGTCTGAGAATTCCCTCACAACTTCTGAGGTCATTCTCTGATACCATGGTCAAGGTACTTGATATTACTTCTTTTTCCCATTTTTCAAATGAGGAATCAGAAAAATCACACAGCAGCATCAGGATTTTTTTTTTCTAAACTACTTGATATGTGAGTCTAAGGATTTAAACCTTCCTGTCTGAAGCCAAAGCCTATTTTGTTTCCAGGCCTCAGTAAACAGAGTTGGTCCAGAGGCTGGAAAAGTCATTTGACAGCATTCCAGCCCTGTCAGCATCTTCACTGAGTAGCTTTGTTATTTGCTATGAACAGTTTCCAGAACTGCAGGCACACCCATATTAAAGTGTTCATTACTAAATGCCTCATAATGCCAAATGCAAATGAACAGTGATTTAGAGTCCCAGTGGAATTCTGTCCCTGGATCCCCTCCACTAGCACAGATAATTGAGAACTGACAAATTTTTCTTAAATGATATTTAGTCAGATCTCTCAAAGCTGACTCCTTCTATCATTTAATGGAACGTCTCAATTGTGGACGAAAGAATGGTTGATGCTGTGCTTTAAGCTACTTTTAAAATGTGAAACCTATTTTGCTAACGGAGAAACAACACTTTTTTTAAATAACAGGATTTCTCTAGGCCCCCAAGTTTTGCTGAAACTCAGGAAACACATATGGACAACTCTCTAGTTACAGTTCTTCCTGTAAGTCTCAGAAACCATAGCTTCTGATTTAGTGCCCCACCGGAACTGCAGACCTTAAAAAACAAAAATCCCACTGGGATGAAAGAGGCTCACTTGTTTTCAAGTTGTGGCCCTTCCACCCCCTGGGTGGCTCCTCCTCCATGTCTGTGTCTGTGGCTTTGATTTATAATCTTCCAACTCCACAAGCCTTGGCATTTACTGGGATCCTACAAAGAGGTTAAGGTGTAAACCAGGAAGAAGCTTTTAAGGACAAGAGGGAGTTGGGGGTAGGGGCTGGGGTAAGAAAAGAGTTAAGGAGAGGAAAAGCAATTGTAAGAGACCACATGTGTAGTATAAGTGAATGAGCACACGGGCAGGGAAGGCCCTGGCTGATTGAAGCACTGCTGAATGTGGTTTTGCCCGCCAAGGCAGTTCCTTTGGTTGTGATACAGCTTCCAGTGGGAGAGCTCCTTGCCCAATGCACTGTAATCAGGATAGCCAGTGTGTGAACCCCCTCCTGCTTTGTCAGAGACAGAGTCTCGCTCTGTCACCCAGGCTGGAGTGCAGTGGCTGGATCTCGGCTCACTGCAAGTTCTGCCTCCCGGGTTTACGCCATTCTCCTGCCTCAGCCTCCCGAGTAGCTGGGACTACAGCCGCCCGCCACCTCGCCCGGCTAGTTTTTTGTATTTTTTTAGTAGAGACGGGGTTTCACCGTGTTAGCCAGGATGGTCTCAATCTGCTGACCTGTGATCCGCCCGTCTCAGCCTCCCAAAGTGCTGAGATTACAGGCTTGAGCCACCACGCCCAGCCTCAAGGTTTTTTATATGCTTGCACAGCCAGCTCTGTGTTCCCAGCTGTAAGGCCTGGGATTTGCAGTTTATCCCTGGGGGGTAAATAATAGGAGCTGCAATCTTCTGCCAGAAAAGAACTTGCTTCACCAGCTTGGAGGCTCAGTTGATGACGAACGCAAAAGGTTTTCTGGAAAATAAAATGAGATACCCGACGGGCCAACCTTTGAAAACTGTGAGGTGCCAAGTTAATGTGAGTTATCACAGTTCTAATAATTATCAGGGCTAGGTAGGTGGGTTTTCTTGAAAAGGAGGAAGCCTCAGAACTTATGGCTTAGTGCCTGAAGGGAGCTTCACGATATTCCTTGCAGGAATTTCTAGAGACAAACAACTCAAAATTTTCCCTTTGGAGTTTCTGATACAGTGTTGAAGCCACAGGTTCTAGAGACAGACTTGGGTTGGAAGTCTGGCTCTGCCACTTATCTGTGTGAACTAGGAAAATTCTCCTCTGGAAAATGGGAATACTCTGTTACTGGATATGGTTGTGAAAGAATTAATGTATGTAAAATGCTTAGCATAGGGTATAAGCATTAATAGAGGCACAACACATGGTTACCTGTATCATGTACCTCTCATGAGAAAATTGGTCTGGTTTAGCACTGAGGCAATGGAAGGGGAGACAACACTGTGACATGTCTAATATAAAGCACACAAGAAAAATAAGCAATGGTGACATTTATTACATACAGGCCCAACCAAAGATTCCGGGGACTTGGGGTGAGAAGCACCCAATGCTTTCCTCAAGCAACTGGGTTCTTGGAGAGCCCAAGTAGTACTGGTATTTAGTACCAAAGTCTATGTCTGTCAGTGCAGGAAAAGAACTATAGATGGTCATGTAGACTATGTGGAGAGAAGGTATCTCTTGGAATGTGTCTGAGGAAGTAAATTTTAGCTGTATAGCCTATGCAATGCTGAAAATGTGTGAGAATGGATGAGAGCAGGATTCTATAACCTACTATTCCCATTGTCAGTAATGAGTCACAAAAGTCACATAGTGAATATATGAAACACACAGTATAATTATGCTGCTCATTTGCACATGGGTAACACAAATCTTGTCCACAGTCTGTTCCAAAGCTATAATCCAAAAAAATGGCCTTTAAGGCTTCTGCCTCAAACAACAGAAAGTCAAATCCAAATACAAATTTTTATACTAAGTATTATTTTCTATCATTCTTCATCTTGTTTTCTAACCATTTAGGTTGAACATAAATACAAATATTTGTTGTCAGTGTGCAATTATATGCACTGTGAAGGATGCAAAGGAATTTAACATGTTCCTAGACTTCATAATTGGCATCAATTGACTCAGCAAAAGGGAACTAAAGATGAGCAGCAAACCTAGGCCTTCATTCTTTACTTTTTGGTTCCTCTTTAACATTTTCCACTTTCCTACTAGCAGATTCTGACATCTGAGTCAAGATTACTTGTCTTTAATCATGTTAGTACTTACTCGATCTATTTATATGTAAGAGCAGCTAGCACTAATCGAGCTTCTACTATGTGTCAGGCATTCATGTCACAAGCATAGACCATTCAGTTCTCAGAACCCTCTTTAGTATTTTTTATCGTTCCCATTTTACAGATGAGAAAATTGAAGCCTACAGATTAAAGAACTACTGTGAGGACACAGCCTAATGTCTCATGGCTAGGAAATAACATGTAGATGCAAAGAGGGGAGGTGCACTGAGATTTACATTTCTTCTAGCTGCTTGGAGTATTAGCAGCTATGCTATGTTATTTTAAGATAATGCACTAGAGGGCGCTAAATACACACGCTTTAACTGCTTTGCTACTGCAGTTCCCACAGTAGTAAAAGATATATAATTGGTAATGGATGCAAGCCAAAAAGGCCCTCCCAAAGAATATGATGCAATTTATAACTGAGAAGCTGTATTTCTGTCCCCTCAATTAAAAAAAACCCCTCATTTTATATTGAGCAATATTTATATTTTGTCTGTAACTTGATATTGATCGCTATTCAAAGTACCTTTCAGTTAGAAGTTTAATTTTTCCTTGTTCTGCCTGCTGAATGACAAAGGGAAAGGGTAGCCTGGATGAAAATAAATTTTAAAAAATTGCACTGAGATACACTGTATCTTTTAACTTTTATTTAGCAAAGTTAAACATACATATATTTTGAAAGAGAGAAAAAGAGGAACTCACCCAACTCTCATATCCAAGAGCTTAAAATCAAAGGAACTCAAGACCCATCCTCAACTTCAAATGCCAGTCATTATTTTAGAGGTAACTCAGATTTCTAAGTAATGCTTCTGTTTCTCGATTTATCAAATAGACATTATGTATTTTGTTATCCTACATGAGAATTGAGTAGTTAACAGAATACCCATCTCTTATTGGTAACAAAGATTTACAAAATAACTTTTGTTTTTCATAATTACAAAAGCAATACATTATCATTGCAGAACATGTTTTTTTTAAAAAAAGACAAAAAGTAACAAAACTCTCCATTATCCCAATAGGCAGAGGAAGTTATTACCATTTTAATGCATATCCTTAACATATACATGTAAAAGGTACATATACACATAAAAATATGTTTAACAAATTACTTTGTACACAATATTTGATTGAACTATATATGATCTTTGTCTTATTCTTTCATTTTCATTTTATTGTAGTATAATTAACATAAAATGCATAAATCTTAAATCTATGAATTTTTACATTATATAGAAATGTATAATTATATACTCCATGCTGCCTCAAAACGAACTGCTCTTCTAGTTTTACAGCTTAACTCTTCTCATCTCTATCACCACAGATTAGTTGTATTTTTAAGCTTCATGCAAAATTTTCCATGTCAACTTTGAAAACATGACAGGTAAAGTTCTAAGGAATCTCCAGTTCTCCAACTGGTGTGGGAATAAGATAATTTGACTCCACTGTGAATTGTGGTTACTGATGGTATCACTGGGTCTGTTACGGGCCAACGAGAAACAGTCTGAAGGGCCAAGAATTTATGGCCCTGCAGGGATTGCAGAAAGAAACCAAACCCAAGTTCACAATTCAGCCTGGAGGGAGAAAGTTCTATTACTCAGTATCTCAAGACTAAGCGGATCATAAATGGTGTCACAAGTTTGCATTTTTTTCCCTGTGGAAAATACTAATCTTTTGTATGTTTAATTCGTTATCGCCTTATAAATTATCACCAGCACAGACAACTACCACAGTCATCAGTGCAACTTAAAACAACAAAACTAGCATTTCTCACTTGCTGTTTTTTTAAAGACACCTCCCATCATCTGCACCTGGTCCCCAAACCAGCTGTCTATGAGCAATCACGAATTAAAACGGGGGTGGGGGAGAAGGGGTGTAGGGCCCAAGAGATGGGGAACATTATGGCTTGCTGTCAAGTGGCAGCCTAAGATGTACTTGGGAAGATGTTTCATATCCATTTTCCCTGTGAAATTAAAAATGTGTTGCTACCAACTTGTCCACCACCCTTGAGAGTACTCATTCAGTACAAAACCCTGCAAAAAGGAGTGAGCCAATTTGAATAAAAGCGGAAACTTCTTAGGAATTAGCAGCCCGAAAGGCTGCTTTAGAGATGGCAAACATATTGAGGAGTTCTCAAACAGCCGCTCTCTGATTACAGGTGGGAAAAGGCCATTCCCAGTGCCTTCTCCCACGGGCACAGAGAATCAAAGGCACTTTCCGTATTTAACACGACTAATATGTCATTGGGCAAAGAGATGCTCAATACATCTCCACAGCTTTTCCTTACTTTTACTTAACCTTTATGTCGGATACTTTATGCCTAGTACTGTTCTAAGCGCTTTGCATACATCATCTCATCAACCTAATGAAGCAGCTCGGATAGACTAACTTTTAAAATCTGGATACAGCTGGGTAAGGTGGCAGACGAGTTGGAATTCAAATAAAAGCCGGCCCTACAGCAGGACCATTATTGCTCCTGCCTCCCCTAGCTTGATCACGAAAAATGAGTGGTTCTTCCCTCTGGGCACACAGGACAATGGACAGGCGGGCTGCTGTCAGAATTTACCGAAGATGGCCGCTGCGCTGGGCTTGGAGTGTGAGCTGACGGTGTCCCAGACTAAAAAGTCGGGAGTGGCAGCCGACTGCTTTTTTGGAGGCCAAAAGAGGAGAAAAGGGTTAAACGGAAAAGGTGAGTCAAGAGCAAGAATAGGAGAAAAGGAAAGCCCCGACTCCCTCAGCCGCAGAAAGCGCTAGGCGGAAGTGAGCTGGCCTAGGACGCGCCCTGCGTGGAGGTAGACCCGCGCGGCGGAAGTGCGTTTCTGAGGCTCCTCCTGTAGGATGCGGAGGAGGGACTGAGCTTGCGCGCGGGCCAGCTATCCTCTCTTCTGATCCCGAAGACAGGATCGGATTATGGGTTGTTGCGGGTTAGCGCGGCCCTGGGGGTTTCCGGTCTCTGGAGACGAGCCGCACCCCTGCAGTTTACTGGGCGCTCTTCTGTAACCCGCTTTCCGACCCCGCCCGGGGTATTAAGACCCGGGCAGATAAGGCCCCTCTGTCCCTCCTAGCGGCCTCTTTCCTACGCTGGAGGGCGGCGCCCCATATGACGCAGAAGGCGGCTAGGGATACGCCCTGTACCATGCCGGCCAGTCTGGATGCCCTAACGCCAGGCCCCGACTCGCTCCGGCCAGCGGGCATGTGGCGAGTTTGCCCCCGCAGCGCAGCCGCCCACAACTCGCTCTTCCAGAGGAGGAGCTAACGTTCGGACTTGCTTGGTAGTTTACTAGGGCAAAGTACCACCCCAGCCCGAGCAAGCAAACCTCAGGGAAGGGGCTCCTTCCGTGTAAAGTGATCGGCAGGCCTTGCAGTGGATCTTCGGTATCCATAGTTATATACCAATCATTATCTTGTCTACCTCATTTGGACTGTGCAGAACGAGATGCCAATAATATATCACATCCACAAAAAGGTCAAAACTGGGATATATATAACCTCTTTCTCTTAATTAGTCAGATTGACCTCAAAGGGGGTTCTCAGGGTTTCTTACTAAAGAAAAATGCCTCCCAGTGGGTTTTCATCTGAGTCACTTATAAGTGAGCTAGTTTCTCCAACACCAATTGAGCTGGAAACTAGAATAACTGAAACACAACATATTCCCATCCTGAACAGGGTGCTGAAGGTGCTGAAGTAAGTTACCAGCCTCATTACTTACCAGCCTTCTCTCAGAATCGTAACACCCCTTACAAGGGATTTCTAACTAGGAGTCTGCAGATAAAATTTAGAATGTGTGAGCATTATGTAATACACATGTAAAACATTCTGAGATGGGATCCACGGGCTTTTTGGGGCTGTCAAAAGGCCCATGGCACAAAAATAGTTAATCTGTATACTTGAGGGAAGAAAGAAGCATCTCTGGAAGTAACTTATTAAGCTCTAAGCTCATTCAGGCTTAATTTCTGGGAACTTTTAACAAATGAAGCTTATGGTCCTAGCCAGTAAGAACGACTACTCACTCCAGAAATCATACTGAGATGTTGCCTTTCCCTATTTTCCACTCTCTACTGGCGCTCAGATGGTTGGTTGTTATACTTTGGTTTCATAAAATCACCATCAGAAAATGGAGACTTTTCATCAATCACGTCTTAATCTATACTTTGGTGGTGTTTAAAATATATATTCCTTACGTACAAAGAACCTGGTTTTTCCATTTCTCTAGACTCCTTTCCAGCTATGACTAGGGTTCACAGGATGCTAACGTAATAGCCCATCAACAGTCATTTGAGAGTACCATGTTTGTTTATACTGAACCCACCATGCAGATACTTAACTACTTAGAAATTTTGATAATTGCTAATCCTTTTCTCATTTTTAACTCATTGGCCAGGTGAATTCTCAACCCTCCCCCGCAAATTCTCCTACCTCCAACAATTAAACATCTTCATATATATGTATAGTTACTTTTTTTTTTTTTTTTTTTGAGACGGGAGTCTCGCTCTGTAGCCCGGGCTGGAGTGCAGTGGCCGGATCTCAGCTCACTGCAAGCTCCGCCTCCCGGGTTTACGCCATTCTCCTGCCTCAGCCTCCCGAGTAGCTGGGACTACAGGCGCCCGCCACATCGCCCGGCTAGTTTTTTTGTATTTTTTTAGTAGAGACGGGGTTTCACCGTGTTAGCCAGGATGGTCTCGATCTCCTGACCTCGTGATCCACCCGTCTCGGCCTCCCAAAGTGCTGAGATTACAGGCTTGAGCCACTGCGCCCGGCCGTATAGTTACTTTTAATCATGTAATTCAACAGGAATAGAGAGGATGGGGACTATGAAATCTCTGCTGTGATGCAATTATGTCTGCAGCTCAAAATAGATGTTCTTTTCTCCCTCTCTTTTCTTGCTAGGATTGCACTGTAAATTCATAGCTCTTTAAAAATCATTGCTCAAATATGACCCCCTCTTTACCACTGTTCATGTTAATACCTGCATTCCTAAAAGGCTTTTAAAAATGAAAATACTGGCCGGGCGCGGTGGCTCAAGCCTGTAATCCCAGCACTTTGGGAGGCTGAGACGGGCGGATCACGAGGTCAGGAGATCGAGACCATCCTGGCTAACCCGGTGAAACCCCGTCTCTACTTAAAAAAAAAAAAAAAAAAAAAACTACAAAAAACTAGCCGGGCGGGGTGCCGGGCGCCTGTAGTCCCAGCTACTCGGGAGGCTGAGGCAGGAGAATGGCCTGAACCCGGAAGGCGGAGCTTGCAATGAGCTGAGATCGGGCCACTGCACTGCAGCCTGGGCGACAGAGCGAGACTCCATCTCAAAAAAAAAAAAAAAAAAACGCCCGTCTCAGCCTCTTACTACTCTGCTCCATACATAAATGAGGCTAACAGCTAACATTACACCATTTAAAAAAGGTGAGAACATTGTCTTCACTGCAATTTCAGCATCTCAAAAAACATCTTTCATTACAGTTACCTTTTAAAAATGTAGGACTGATTTGATGTTGACTTGGTACATTGTCCAGAATCTACAGTAATTCTGATGCAGGTTGACTCAATGTCCATATTTTAAGAACCACTGGTTTAATGATGATTCCACTGGTTGGAATCATCTCTTTGGCTGGTCCCAGGATACACTGAAGGCAGTAGGTTGTGCAGAATCAGATGGAAGATACTTATGGAGGCATGACAGTCACCAAGTCAACCTTTTATGCAAAAGTACAAATTTGATTTGGAATTCTCAAAGTTCTATTTATTACAAAAAAGAAAGGAATCCAGCCAAATGAAATGTGCTGGATGGAAAATTGTCTTTCCATAGAAAAACCTGTTTCACAAGTGCTTTGTTATTCAAATATTTAACGTATTCGTATTTCAAGTTCATTAAACCAGTTTAAATGCTCCTCCACCTACTTATGATTAAAACTTTCAACTCTTTACTTGGTTAATGTTGACTAAGGACCTCCATGTTGAGGGAAAAGTGCTGGGGTTAAGCAAATTGAACCTCTGCAGGCCCAGACAGAACCTTAATCAAGATACAAGAGGCCAAGTGTGGTGGCTCACACCCATAATCCCAGTTTTGGGTGGCCAAGGTGGAAGAATCACTGGAGCCCAGGGACGTTGAGGCTGCAATGAGCCTTGATCACGCCACTGTACTCCAGTCTGAGCAACAAAATGAGACCCTGTCTTAAAAGAAAAAACAAAGACCCTGAACTGCAGTCACACTTTCCTAAATACCTAGTAAAATTAGCCAGTTAAACATGGTAAGATGTTCCCCAAAGATTTAAGGCAGGTGCTGTTTTATATATATGGTTGTGTCCCTCTGTGACACGAAGTTACAGGGTTCTTTTTACCAGTAGTCCTGTACCCAGTGGGACTTTGCAGATCAGCATCATATGGTAGAGAACAGAATCTGATCACATTTCCTACTTCCTAAGCAAGTATCAGAATATACTTGCTAAGCTTGTATACTGCCCTCAACTGCTGTATTTGTTTTTTTCTTCTTTTTTTGTGATAGTGGCGTCAAATGCTAAGTTGTTCTGCATAAGAAGTAAGAATTACAAAGACTAGTCAGCTTACAGTGAGAAACAAAAGCTGAGGAGAAACAATACTGCCTAAATTGTTAAGGTAGGTCTTTTTTTTTTCTCTTAAATCACACACCCAAAAAGCTTAGGTGATAACTGCAAAGGATTTTGTTGGGGGGAAAAAAGGGAGGAGTACTTTTGCAATTTAAACATCCTCTGTAATTTCTACTGTAAAATCATTCGTAAAATAAACATTGCTCATTAGTGCCTCATGAAGTTCTCCTTTTGGGGAATGTGATTAAACACCCTTTATTTTAAATTTTGGCATAGGAGTCAAAAGCTGCCCAAGGAGGGCAGCTACCTATGGGGTGTGCATATACATTCATGACCAATATTTAAGTCCAATATAGCTTTGATAATTGTTCTATAAAATGTTTATGCCTCACTGAAGAGTCTGCCGTTTTAAAATCTTTACATTTATTGTATCCAGTTGCCTTTATTAGTAATCCGCCAAATAAAAAAAGTATTCATAGTAATTAGTGACTCCATTGCATTAGAACTGTAACTTAGTGCCATTTTTGAAGACTGTTTTCCCAACAAGGAGGCATTAACATTTATCCAATTACTTTACTCTCTTTGAAAACCAAGCATGAGGTAGGCCTCAGCTCAGTTTACTTAGCTGATTAGCTTCCATTTCTCTTTAAGGATATTGACTATGTGACACTTCTAGTTGGCACAACCAACTACCTAGCACCAGTAGGTGAGATAATGTAAAAATCCTACCAGATTATGTACTAAAATAAAGTCAACATGTCTATTTTCTAGCTGCGTGTGATTTATCTTTTCTTTCTATGTCACTAAGATATGGGTAAGAGCCCTAAACTCCAAACATTTTTACATGTTAATATAAATTTAATGGTGGCATATTATTCCATCTACTGGCTGGGACATGGTATATATAATTATTTGCCTATTAATTGTTTCTGAATATTTGTATTCTGACTCTTAGCTAAGCTGGCTTCCCTCTTTTCTAAGTACTGACTGAACTGAACCTTTGATGACCAGCAAGGTCTCTGGCTTCCAAGTGCAATTTGAGCACTATTTATTTTTAGAAGTCTTAAGTCCAAACTATTTCCTTTAATTGCTCTTGTCCAGAATACACAACCTTTTTCTGTATAGGGCCACATAAGAAATACTTTAGACTTTGCAAGTCAGTCTCCCTCACATATTCCTCTCCTTTTCCCCTTTTAAACTCTTTAAAAAGTCAAACAAACAACAACAAAAAAACCTGAGACTAGAAGTTTTAAGTTTACTGCCACATGGGTACAATCATATACTTACGTCGATAATTTTATAGTTTTAAATGTAACATCTCACGTTTCAAGTATCTCCTAAAACTTGCCGTTGTAATTCTAGTTGCTAACATAATGGACATTATAACTTTATGAAAATATTCCTGTAGAATTAAAAATAACACTAGAAAAAAATTAAGGCTGTTTCTCAAATAGCTTACTTGGTTAAAGTCTACTTATGGAGCAAGATACAAGTCCAAATAATCTTTGCTGTTTGCCACCTACCTAACCAATTCCTCGTTTTACTCATGTTTTGTGAGACAGAATCAACTTAGGATATTGTCTTCAGTTCTAGGGACCCAGAGGAAAAGAGCTGACCAAAGATGCAATAAACGGCCCCAATATACTGTGGCTATTTAAACAGAAATCAATCAGCTGTTGGGCAAACTAATGGGTGCAGAAGTAGGGAGAGGGGTTAGGCAACACTGGACACCTTAGAGCAGTGGTTTCCAACCTTTTTGGCACCAGGGACCCGTTTTGTGGAAGACAATTTTTCAACGGACAGGGCAGGGGGATGGTTTCGGTATGAAACTCTTCCACCTCAGATTATCAGGCATAAGATTCTCACAAGGAGAGCACAACGTAGATCCCACACACATGCAGTTCACAACTGGGTTCTCACACCTATGATAATCTAATGTGGCCACTGATCTGACAGGAGGCTGAGCTCAGGTATGATGTTCACTGGCCCACTGCTCGCCGCCTGCTGGTGTGGCCCGTCAGGGGCCGGGATTGGGGACCTCTATCTTGGAGGGTTTTAGGCGAATCCTAAATAGTATGTCTCCACTAATAACTTGCTTAACGTAGCAAGACTGATATTTGTGACAGCCCATAGACACATCTGCTCTCTTAAGATGTATAATGTTTCACAGGAATTTTAATGGGGTGTTCTTGTTCATATATTTGGCACTTGTGTAAAGTTTGGTCCTAGGAATAGAGAGATACGAGTCTCCAGGGACAGCAAAAACAATCGAATGGCAAAGAAGGGAGGCCATATTTTCTTTTAACACCCTTAATTCCACCCTTATCTCTGCTCTTGGGTGCTTACATAGCACATTATTTGTAACTGTAGTCTAAATTATCCCTTACTGCCTCTTTGATGAGGAAGAATGATTAACACAATGGAATGTTGGAAGGTTTAAAGTCTATACCTCATTTGTCCTGGTATCCTTGAATTTACTAGTCAGGAGGGGTTAAAATATAGTCATCTTTAAAAAAATCTCTCCCCTTTTCACTTCACGTTATTTCATCCATATACTCATAAGTGCAACTGCATTTTCTTTTGCCTTAATAGTTACAGAATCCCAAAGGGAATGGTCATGGGCTATTCTGGTTTTCAATCTGGGGAAACCCTATACTTTAACTTGAATAAAACAATAAAGTCCTCCAAACTAATATGTGATTTCTGCCCAGAGCTCCGAAAGTCAAAGTAAAGAAATTCAATAAAGGGAGGGTAACACAGGGAGTAAACATGACTTTCAAGGTAGCCAAATGCCCCATTATCTAAATAATGACGCCCATCAATGAACAAACAAGATTCCCACTGTCCCCATCTACTATCCAGTGAAACACAGCCAATTTGACAACTTGTGCAGGGAAAGACTCTGTTTAGCTTATATTTTGAACCTAAGGGAAATTAAATTGCACATTTTCTGTTCCTGGCTAATCTTCTGAATAATGTACTGAACACGGTAGGAGTTAAGAATAAAAAATAGTGGCCGGACGCGGTGGCTCAAGCCTGTAATCCCAGCACTTTGGGAGGCCAAGACGGGTGGATCACGAGGTCAGGAGATCGAGACCATCCTGGCTAACACAGTGAAACCCCGTCTCTACTAAAAAATACAAAAAACTAGCCGGGCGATGTGGCGGGCGCCTGTAGTCCCAGCTACTCGGGAAGGCTGAGGCAGGAGAATGGCGTAAACCCGGGAGGTGGAGCTTGCAGTGAGCTGAGATCTGGCCACTGCACTCCAGCCTGGGCAATAGAGCGAGACTCCATCGCAAAAAATAAATAAATAAATAAATAAAAAATACCTGTCTACAGTCTCAGAAACAATCACACACAAAACATCTGTTTATTTCCAGACTGATGAAAGACTAGAATTTTTGGTCTCATGTATTTACTATTATTGTTTCATATATTTATCTATATGCTTTGGCTGTATAAATTTGTTGAAATAGTTTGTGGCTCTTTATATTTAGCTTTTATAAATAATTGAAAACCTAATGAATGCTTATTTAATAACCAATCTAAACTGGGGACCTCAAACATAGGGTGTCAAGTAATCTGGTTGTCTAATAAATAAGCAAGTTGTCATCTTTCAGGCTGAGGGCACATCAACCAAGCTAAAAGACGTGTGTAAAACAAAAAAACAAAACAAAAACAAAAACATCTACCGAACCAGCATATAATACCCAAGGTTAACTATATAGAAAGTCTAATAACATTCAGAAGGTGCTTGATGAATATACCAAACACATGTGGAATTAAATGAAAATTATTTACTGGCATTAGGACTGAA
The DNA here is from genome assembly GCF_002776525.5 of Piliocolobus tephrosceles. NCBI lineage: Eukaryota > Metazoa > Chordata > Mammalia > Primates > Cercopithecidae > Piliocolobus > Piliocolobus tephrosceles. Next base: position 97,578,598 of record NC_045441.1, read on the forward strand.
TTTTTAATGTCAAATTTTAAAAATGGCCCATTAAAGTCCCAGCTCATGACATCTAAGTATCTGAAGATCCACTACTATTCTTTTTTTGAGACGGAGTCTTACTTTGTCGCCCAGGGTGGAATGCAGTGGCATAATCTCGGCCCACTGCAACCTCTGCCCACTGGATTAAAGCAATTTTCGTGCCTTAGCCTCCTGAGTAGCTGCGATTACAGGTGTGTGCCACCACACCCAGCTAATTCTTATATTTTTAGTAGAGACAGGATTTCACCATGTTGGCCACACTGGTCTCCTGACCTCAGGTGCTCCACCTGTCTCAGCATTCCAATGTGCTGGGATTACAGGCCTGAGCCACCACACCGAGCCAGATCTGCTATTCTTTTAAGTTACCAGTATTAAATTAAGTGATGCTTCTACTCTTGAGTTGTACTTCAGGATCTAAAGTTATTGGTTTGACCTTTAGGGAAAACAGTAAACGTAATAAAAAGATCACAATGTCTAAACATCTTGCAGTAATTCATTGTAAAAGTAGTAGGATGAACTCTTACTATGCTTAAAGTAACAGCTGATAGCCCCCTCCACCTTTTTAAAAGATGCTTATGGCTGGGCGTGGTGGCTCACGCCTGTAATCCCAGCACTTTGAGAAGCTGAGGTGGGCAGATCACCTGAGGTCAGGAGTTCAAGACCAGCTTAGCCAACATACTGAAACCCTATCTCTACTAAAAATACAAAAGTTAGCCGGGTGTGGTGACACAAGCCTGTAATCCCAGCTACTTGGGAAGCTGAGGCAGGAGAAATGCTTGAAATTGGGAGGCAAAGACTGCAGTGAGCCAAGATCTTGCCAGTGCATTCCAGCCTGGGTGACAGAGCAAGACTTTGTCTCAAAAATAATAATAAAAAAAAGATGCTTATATTAAGTGGGGTGGGGGAAGGAGGGATGTATAGAAGTTGGTTAAGTGGTACAAAAGTAAAGTCAGAAGGAGTAAGTTCTACTATTTTACAGTACAGTAGGAAAATTATAGTTAATAATAATTCATAATATATTTCAAAATAGCCAGAAGATTTGTAATGTTCCCAACACAAAGATAAATGTTTGAGGTGACAGCTATTCCAACTACCCTGATTTGATTATTACACGTTATACAATTATGAAAATATCACATGCACCCCTAAAATATGCACAAATATTATCTATATCAATAAAAAGAAAGAAGTAAAGTGTTACATTAAGTGGGGAGTTTAGAAATAAAGCCTTCTCCCTCTCAACAAATCTTAAACACTCCTAAGAAGAGATAGTTTCCGGGCTAACAAGACTTGACCTGTTTGACAAGAAAAGTTTAGTCCATCAGAATATTCCAATTTTCTTTAAAAGAAAAATCCTCTTTCAGTGGTAGGTAGCTAAGACAAACTCCTAGAGTTCTATAATTTGGTCACTTTGTTTTTTTTGTTTAGGATTTAATGTTTGAAAAACACTTCTGCTAGAAAGGTTCTACTTTTGACTTCTTAAAAGTAGTAAGACTGGCCTTAAAAGTTTATGCCGTAAACAGAAAAGCTAAAATGGGTATTAGACAGTATAACTGAGTTTACTCATAGCTAGGCTTCAAAGTGCCTGACTTCAAGGTGACTTGGAAATTTACTTTGTGTGTGCCCCTCATCTACAAAAATAAAGAAGCCAAGGAGCTGGTTTATTTCAATCTTTAGGCAACTCCTCTGGGCCAATGATTTTACAATCTAACATTCATTTACTATTCTAAGAATTATGGATATTATTAATAATATACACAAGGGTCAAATTTATTTGAATGTGGAATTTTAAATAGAGGTGACCCTTGAACAACATGGGTTTAAAATGTGCAAGTCCACTTATACACAAATTTTCTTCTGCCTCTGCCACCCATGAGAAAGACCCCTCCTCTTCCTCAGCCTACTCAACGAGATTAAACACCTTTATGATCCACTCCTACTTAATGAACAGTAAATATATTTTTTCTTCCTCATAATTGCAACCTTTGCTTCCTAGGTTCAAGTAATTCTCCTGCCTCAGCCTCCCCAGTAGCTGAGATTACAGGCGCCAACCATTATGCCTGGCTAATTTTTATGTATTTTTAGTAGAAACGGGGTTTCACCATGTTAGCTAGGCTGGTCTCAAACTCAACAGGACCTCATCCTGTCACCCAGGCTAGAGTGCAGTGGTGCAATCATAGCTCACTGCAGCCTTAAACTCCTGGGTTCAAGCAATCCTCCTGCCTCAGCCTCCTGAGTAGCTAGGACTACAGGCATGCACAACCATGCCTGGTTTGTAGAGACAGGGTCTCACTTTGTTGCCCAGGGTGGTCTTGAACTCCTGAGCTCAAATGATCCTCCCGCCTCGGCCTCCCAAAGTACAGGGATTACTAGCCACGAGTCACCATACCCAGCCCATTTGATTTTATCTAGTTACTTTATTGTAGTAAGACAGTATATAATACATATAACATACAGAATATACGTTAATTGACTATGTTTATTGGTAAGGCTGACAGTCAACAGCAGGCTATTAGCAGTTAGGTCTGGTTTTTGGGGAGTGAAAAGTTATATGTGAATTTGACTGCATGGGAGGTGGGTCAGAGACCAACCCCTGAGTAGTTAAGAGTCAACTGTATATGCTTGGAGTTACCACAAAAGGAAACTGATCCAGGATACTTTATTTTTAAAGCTGAGAATGAATCACGATACCAAAATTAGAGAAGTATTAGTGTTGAAGCTTTAAATAAGTTTTACTAAGAAAAATTAACACATGTTCCCAGAGCCAATCCTAAATATCACCCATTAGGAGTGCTAAAGATTGAGGGTGAGTTCAGTGGAATTTAAATTTTCATAGCAACCTGCAGCAAACATCAACTTAATTTGTACTGAAGTCTATGTTAAATGCACACCTGCATCCCAGAAAGGAGGCCTTCTCATTCTCAGGTAATCAGAGTCACTTCAAAGATAACTTTTTAATTACAGAAGAAATGGCTCATGGCAACAGTACCTCCAAACTTCTCAGGTTGGATGTCTAATATTACAGTAACACTCCCCCAAAAAGAAATGAAAATATAATGTCTTTGCACTGTTGCTTTCCATAGACATTTTAGAGAAGCAATTCGTTCCACATATCAAAGTGTTATCAATGCAGCATTTGCAAATTAAATACCTGGGAATGAGGGGTTTGTCAAAAATGCAGATTTTTATAATAGTGCAGCATATGGTTCTTCACAAATTGCTACACTGTAAGAAAATTACGAATGATGATATCTAACATCTTGTTTCTGGGACCTGTGGGTAAGAAGTCTAAGAGTATTTTAGTAAGTTTCAAAAATGATTATGATGATCAAACTGGCTTGGGAACTACCAACTTGCAGCATTTTAATATGCCCATAGTAGGGAAACTCATACTTTATGTAGTACCTACAACTACCACTTTGGAAATCTGTTGGTATCTATGTAACAGATTAAATCAACTTATTTACTGTTGCAAAACTTAGAAGTGACTTTTAACTTAATGCCCAATCTTTCCAAAGAATACAAACTTGCTCGCCTTGTGGAAGGGATTAGTTAGCAGATTGATGGACTCAACTTTTTAAAAACAGGTATTAACATCATCTACCGTTTATTGTAAATCATTCAGAATCTCTGTGCAGACGGACATGTATTTTTACCAGTGCCATTTTGGGCTGCAAATCTGTTTAGTTCCTATGAATGTTGCTGCATGTTGGTAAGTGTTGATGTCTCTGCATCTATATTTGCAGGACAGTATCTATTCTTTTGAAATGAGATGCCAGAGAATCTACCTGAACTTTCATCCTGTAAACAGGGCCATTGAACTGTTAAGGAAAGTGAACTGTGGGAAAGTTCTCTCCTCTAAAGTTCCCTTGAAGTTAAAGCACCTTTACAGTTGCTATGGACACATGAGTAGCAGGGTATGTTTCACGTGGGATTGCTAGTCTTTCAAGATAATTGTGCCTGATGAAACCTAAGAGGAATAGATGCCCAACTGTTTTCCTGGTATTATTTTTTCTTTACTAAGGATGGCTACATTCTTGGACATTAATCATCATTAACTACAGAAATGCATCTCTAACCTTTCTTCTCTTTACAATCTAGGTTTAGGAGCTATTTTGCAGGTTTATACTTATACCGAAAAGAACAAATCCCAATTAATTCAAAATTTACTTAAGCACTTATTATGTCCTAGGTACTAATGCAGGCACTACCGGTTTAACAATAAACTGAATCCTTTTATCTGAGGGAGACAATGCAAGTTAGATCTTCTGCTCTTCAGGGGCCAATATTCTAGTACTGGGGTTCCCCAACACCCTCCCCCACCCCACCACACAACAGGAGGTGAGCTGTGAACAAGCATTACCCACCCCCAAAGCTGTCTCCTGCCAGATCAGCTGTGGCATTAGACTCTCATAGGAATGTGAACCTTCACATGTGAGGGATCTATGAATCTAGCTCCTTATGAATCTAACTAATGCCCGATGACCTGAGATGGGCACTTTGTCTCAAAAATAAAAAATAAAAGATGCTTACATTAAGTGGGGTGGGGGAAGGAGGGAGGTATAGAAGTTGGTTAGGTGGTACAAAAGTAAAGTTAGCAGGAATAAATTCTACTATTTTACAGTAGTAGAATAAGGAGCGTGTGCCCCTAAATATGCACATATATTATCTATATCAATGAAAATAAAGAGGTAGAGTGTTACATTAAGTGAGGAGTTTAGAATCCCCTTATGAATCTAACCAATGCCTGATGACCTGAGATGGAACAGTTTTATCCCAAAATCAACACCACGCCCACACCCCATCCGTGGAAAAAATTGTTTTCCACAAACTGATCCCTGGTGCCAAAAAGGTTGGAGACTGCTGTTCTAGTGGGTAAAGAGCCTATAAATAATGGTAATAAACTGCAGTTAAGCGCTATAATAGAGCTAGGGTACATGGAATTACAAAAAATAATAGACCTACTGGAAAAAGATCAGAGAAGGCTACACAAACACTTGCATTCACAAAATAGACAGGGGTATTTTATGAAGAGATAATAGTACAGGTTGCATATCACTTATCTGAAATGCTTGAGACCAAAAGTGCTCTGGATTTTGGAATATTTCTATATACATGAGATAGGTATTTTGGGAGTGGGATGGAAGTCTAAACATAAATTCATTTATGTTTCATAAATGCTTCACCTTATGCATGCAGCCTGAAGTAAATTTATGTATTTTTTTTTTTTGAGACGGAGTCACGCTCTGTTGCCCAGGCTGGAGTGCAGTGGCCAGATCTCAGCTCACTGCAAGCTCCGCCTCCCGGGTTTACGCCATTCTCCCGCCTCAGCCTCCCAAGTAGCTGGGACTACAGGCGCCCGCCACCTCACCCGGCTAGTTTTTTGTATTTTTTAGTAGAGACGGGGTTTCACCATGTTCGCCAGGATGGTCTCCATCTCCTGACCTCGTGATCTGCCCGTCTCGGCCTCCCAAAGTGCTGGGATTACAGGCTTGAGCCACCGCGCCCGGCCTATGCAGTATTTTTAATATCTGTGCATGACACTAAGTTTTGACTGTGACCTATCACATAAGGTCAAGTGTGGAATTTTCCGCCTGTAGCATCATGTTGGCAGTTTCGAATTTTGAAACATTGCAGATTTTGGATTTTCAGATTAGGGATGCTCAAACTGTAATAATATGGCTGGAAGCAAAAGCAGCAGCAACTGGGTATTTCTGATTGGAAAAAAAGGCAGGAGGCAGATCACGGGATCCATTGAAAGCTTTCAAGCAATATCAGATACACAAAATCACTTTGAAGCGTTAACAGATGGATTAGAAAAATTAAAAGCGAGGGTAAGCTAAGAGTTACTACATAGTTCTATACACAAACTCTTTTTTTTTTTTTTTTTTTTTTTTTT
>NC_045441.1:97584617-97661169 GCF_002776525.5 Piliocolobus tephrosceles
CGCCCGGACTGGAGTGCAGTGGCCGGATCTCAGCTCACTGCAAGCTCTGCCTCCCGGGTTTATGCCATTCTCCTGCCTCAGCCTCCAGAGTAGGTGGGACTACAGGCGCCCGCCACCTCGCCTGGCTAGTTTTTGTATTTTTAGTAGAGACGGGGTTTCACCGTGTTAGCCAGGATGGTCTCGATCTCCTGACCTCGTGATCCGCCCGTCTCGGCCTCCCAAAGTGCTGGGATTACAGGCTTGAGCCACCGCGCCTGGCCACAAACTCTTGTATTAGCAAATATTCAGAGTGAGTGAGTGAATACACTTTTCCAGGCCTGAATTAAAGTAGTGGCAGTGCGAGTGAAGACAAGGAGGGGAGATAGGCCAAGAACTATAGTTAGAACAGACATTAGGGACATAAGGAACATGGGTGTTAAAGAAATGAAGATGATTCCTAGGCTTCTGATAATCTGAGACCATATTGTTTTCAGTTTGTATTTCATTTTTAAGTTAATATCTAAGCATTAGCCCATTCCCATTTTCTTGGTAACATATGCCTCCTGTAGAAAATCCATCTGTAAGCCTATAACCCAAAGAGAAATCATTCTATTTTATTTTCTTTACCTATTTCTATGGAAACATATACAATATACAGAAGTCCTATAAATTGTGACGTATATCTATATTTTCACCATGTTTTTTTGTAATATGTGATGCTTTGAAATAACTCTTTGGAAACAATTTTAATTGCTGTTTGTGGACATATCCTAATTTAAATTCGTCAGAAATTCATGAGCATTTTATACATTTTTGTATTTTTTTTTTTTTTTGAGACGGAGTCTCGCTCTGTTGCCCAGGCTGGAGTGCAGTGGCCGGATCTCAGCTCACTGCAAGCTCCATCTCCTGGGTTCACGCCATTCTCCTGCCTCAGCCTCCCGAGTAGCTGGGACTACAGGCGCCCGCCATCTCGCCCGGCTAGTTTTTTGTATTTTAGTAGAGACGGGGTTTCACGGTGTTAGCCAGGATGGTCTCGATCTCCTGACCTTGTGATCCGCCCATCTCGGCCTCCCAAAGTGCTGGGATTACAGGCTTGAGCCACCACGCCCGGCCTTTTTTTTTTTTTTTGAGACAGAGTCTCGCTCTGTCGCCCAGGCTGGAGTGCAGTGGCGCGATCTTGGCTCACTGCAAGCTCCGCCTCCCAGGTTCACGCCATTCTCCTGCCTCAGCCTCCCGAGTAGCTGGGACTACAGGCGCCCGCCACCATGCCCAGTTAATTTTTTGTATTTTTAGTAGAGACAGGGTTTCACCATGTTAGCCAGGATGGTCTCCATCTCCTGACCTTATGACCCACCCGCCTCGGCCTCCCAAAGTGCTGGGATTACAGGTGTGAGCCACCGCACCCAGCCCATTTTTGTATCCTCCTAAGACTAACTTGTCACAATTTAAAAGAATGCTGATGACTATTTTTTTTTTTTTTTTTTACAGCTGAGAAAAGTAGTTTCATTTAAAAAACTGATTAAAGGACTGTCTTTGAGTTATGCTTTCCATGTTGGTAAAATCAGACAGACGAGATACATGAATGATTACAAAATAATATTCCAAAATGAATGTTGGATAACTTTTCATTATTGTATAGCAAAATGAGAATAAGAACAATGTGGTGAGGTTTTAAAAAGACAATTTTTAAATCAAAAGATGATGTCCTTATTTGGTATTAAAAGATCCATTTTAGGCTGGGCATGGTGGCTGACACCTGTAATCCCAGCACTTTGGGAGGCAGGAGCAGGTGGATCACCTGAGGTCGGGAGTTCAAGAACAGCCTGGCCAACACGGTGAAACCCTGCTGTTGGTAAAAATAAAAAATTAGCCGGGCGTGGTGGTGGGCGCCTATAATCCCAGCTACTTGGGAGCTGAGGCAAGAATTGCTTGAACTCGGAGGCAGAGGTTGAGTGACCCGAGATCGCACCACTGCACTCCAGTCTGGGTGACAGAGTGAGATTCTGTCTCAAAAAAAAAAAAAAAAAATCTATTTTAAAACTCAGTATCTAATTGAATGCTGCTATTGAGCAAACTTAAAACTGGCAACTATACTGGTTTCCACTCAATTCATTCAACAAATCCTCCAAGTCCAGGAATTTGATTGGCTCTAAAGCCCTTGGCAACTCTTTTTAGTTTGCTTCTCATATATACTGGATCTCTATAAACACTCTACCAAAAACCCCACGAGAGTTTCATAATTATTTTGCTCTGTTGACTCATATCTTAGAACTACGTGGACACACATTATTTGGTCTGTCCTAAAACTTTGAGAAAGTTATCCTATTTGAATTTCAGGTATACACAATGTGAGTCTTTCCTCTCAACCATTTATTCTGTATTATAAAGGATTCTGTGAGACACAAGACCTAGATTATGAAGCAAAGGGTTTTTTGATTCAGAAGGAACAAATCTAACCTGCTTGGTATGAAGCTATCTAATCACTGGCTGCTATCATATAAGGGAGTTACTTAGGCACCTTGACAAAGATTATTATGATTAATAATTACCCTGTTCTTATAAGAACATTTCTCCCAACTAGTTCAAAGCCTTCTGGTATACAAAGACTCCCTTGATACATACTAACAATCTGAATGAATCCCTCCACCAAAATTAATTCCCCTAATGAAAGAGGCTGGTTTGCAGGCTGGGCACAGTGGCTCATGCCTGTAATCCCAGCACTTTGGGAAGCCGAGGCGGGTGGATCACAAGGTCAGGAGATGGAGACCATCCTGGCTAACATGGTGAAACCCCATCTCTACTAAAAAATGTAAAAAATTAGCCAGGCGTGGTGGCGGGTGCCTGTAGTCCCAGCTTCTTGGGAGGCTGAGGCAAGAGAATGGTGTGAACCTGGGAACCAAAGCCTGCAGTGAGCCGAGATGGCGCCACAGCACTCCAGCCTGGGCGACAGAGCAAGACTCCATCTCAAAAAAAAAAAAAAAAAAAAACAACAAAACAAAAAGGAAAGACCCTGGTTTCCAAAGGGCATGTATAACCAAACTACTTTCAAATTTCATACCTTTAAGTCCAAATGACCTGTGATGTCAAAACTCCTACTCCCTCAATCTAAACAGGGTCTATACCCTACATTTACCTTCATCTGAACATTATAGAGCCCCAAGTTTTAAAAAAGTTAGCTGGTCTGGTTGCAATTATTGAATTATAAAGTACCAAATTTTGGCCAGGTGCTATGGTTCACGCCTCTAATCCCAGCACTTTGGGAGGCCGAGGCAGGCGGATCACCTGAGGTCAGGAGTTCCAGACCAGCCTGGCCAACACGGTGAAACCCTGTCTCTACTAAAAATAAAAAATTATCCAGGTGTGGTGGCAGGCACCTGTAGTTACAGCTACTCGGGAGGCTGAGGTTGCTGTGAGCCGAGATTGCACACTGTACTCCAGCCTGGGAGACAGAGTGAGACTCCGTTCCCCTCCCATGCGCCCCCACCTCCAATCTTCACTATGAATTTTAAGGAACTAAATTAAAACTCCATATATGAATCCTTAATTCTCTTCTTCCCATCCTCATGTCTCACCCCACAACTTGATTTTGAAATCTGGCTCCTTCATTTTGCTTTATCAATTCATGTTTTAAGAGTATTTTAATCTTCACACAAATTATACTTATTTCATCAAAATGTAAGGCAAGAAAAAACTTTATTTGCAAACATAAATATTTTCCACAAACATGTGACTTGTTCCATTGTTTTAGAAACAAATGTAAGACATAGCCCAAGTGACTTTTTTTTTTTTTTTTGGATCCACTATGACCAAGGCTGTTAGGAGAAAAAAGACTTCTATCTTAATTTTATACATAGAAAACCAAATAGCCATTTCTTTTCCAGAAATGACCGATTTTACTAAGCACATATACAGGTAACTTAACCATGCATTTAAAGAGATTAATTTAAAAATACATGTTATGTTTTGATGCAGGCCTCTGATTAAACTACTCTGAATTTAGTCCTTATCCTTGAAAACAATTTCATAGTTTCTAGTTATTTATTTATATATTTTTTGAGAAAGGGTCTTCCTTTGTTACCCAGGCTGGAGTGTAATAGCAGGAACATGACTCACTGCAGCCTTGACCTCTGGCGCCTAAGAAATCCTTCCACTTCAGCCTCTGGAGTGGCTGGGACTACGGGCTTACGCCACCGCACCTGGCTAGTTTTTGTATTTCTGTAAAGACAGGGTCTCACCATGTTGCACAGGCTGGTTTTGAACTCTTAAGCTAACCGATCCACCCGTCTTGGCCCTGCCAGAGTGCTGGGATTTACAGACATAAGCCATTACACCTGGCCAACAGTTTCTATTTTACTGCCCCCCCCCAAAAAAAATTCAATTTGATTGGTTGTCAAAAAAGGTAGAGATACACAAAAATGGCTGTATCTCATGATCATTTTGATGGCATGTAACTTCACCCTACAATCTTTTTCAATATGTTTTGAATTTCAGAGAAGGCTACTTGGACCTGAAGGTATGAATTAGGAAGTGGTCTACTACCAAAGTGCAATGAAGGCCAGTTTTCTTCATAGCTTAATATGAAAAACGTTTTAAAATGTCTGTTTCCCTATGCTAACCTCTGGTCACAGAGGCTTGAGGGCTTCCTATAGTACCAAAGTTTGACTTGCCAGTTACAAATAGAACTAATTCTTGCCCCCAGGGGTAAAGATAACAAATTCAGAACACTTTGACATACATCTATTAATATTTGCAGAAGGAGTATATATTGTTATATTAACATACACAAATTGCATAGTTGATCCAGAGGGAAGTCTGGAGAGTATAGGGATGGAAAAAAGGAGGATGGAGAAGAATGGGAACTAAAACTTAGGTGACTACCCTACGTTAAGGATTACCCATGAGAGCAAGACACAGGATAAAGTACTGAAAACAAAAAATAACTTAATGTAACCACTTGAGTGAACTGATTCATATGAATCCAATCTGATAGATGAAAAAAAGATCAAATTTGATAATACCAAGGAAAATACAGTACCTATATCTGAGTTATCTCAACTTATCTCAACTTCCTCATTGACAAAAAGATTGTCTCTCCTATCACTAAAAACTAATTTCTTTCTTTCTTTTTTAAAAGGGCTCAGGGGCGGCGGTGACCGCCCCACTCTGACACGGAGTGGGAAAGGGCTGGACCCCAGAACCACTTTTGGCCACCCCCGGTCCACACGGCCACCTTGACCCCTGGGACAGTGGCTGCAGGGTCATGCCCTCAAACAACCGCGCCTCAGCCATACTCGCCACACTTTACAACCCCGTCCCAGACCAGGGACAAGCCACTAGTGGGGTTGGGGGAGGAGACTGGAACTAGAGAGGTGGGACACCGAGCAGAGGCGCCCCTGCAACCTCAGCCACCCCCAGCATGGCATCGTGTCCCTGAGCATCGCCAGCTTAGAAAGGCCTCGGATGGAGACTTGCGCTTTTTGAACACGCTGCGGGTGCACAAGACACCTGCCACTTGCTCTGGAATCCCAGAGAGGGTGGGCATGCGCGGACCGGGGAAGGACACCCCCGGAGGTGTTGGGAGGGAGGGAGGAAGGAAGAGAGAAGGATGGCAATGGAGGCGCCAAGGGTGGACAATCCTTTGGGTCCAGGGTTGACTTTGAATAGATCGCAGGGAGGCAGCTGCTCTGCTATGTACGAAACCACAACCTAAAAACTAATTTCTGTAAGAGACACCATAAAGGTAAAAATAATGTAAGTGTTCAGCTGACAGTAAGTATAAATGGTACTCATTTTCATTCTTATCTGGTTCTGACATATAGTGATCCATAGAAAGTACATTCATGAAAATAACCAGTTTTAAGCGCACAAACAATAAAAGTATATACACTTGATATAAAATGGCCATAAGTCCAGTATTTTCAAAATGTTTGATTTCAGAACCTTTGATGGTTCATTAAGATAGCATAAAAATAACCTTCAGAAGAAAGGAATAAGCTAACATACCCAGCATCATATTTGATGACACCTTACATGCTCAAACAGGACTTAGACATTTTTATCTTTTTAAAAAATGCACTCTGATAGCCTCGTGTGGTGGCTCATGCCTGTAATCCCAATACTTTGGGAGGCCAAGGCAGGAGAACTGCTTCAGGCCAGCCTGGGCAACACAGCGTATCTCTACAAAAATTCTTTTAAAAATTAGCCAGGCTTGGTGGCACATACCTTTCCTAGCTCCTGGAGAGGATGGGGGTAGAGGATGGCTTGAACCCAGGAATTCTATGTTACAATGAGCTATGAGTGCCCTGCCACTGAAAACTCTAGCCTGGGCCACAGAGTGAGATACTGTTTCTAGAACAAATGCAAAAAAGCACTGTGAAATTTATGTTTTAATTTTGAGTGTTATATTTTAGTGACAGGCTTCTTTCGTAAAGTAGAACTACCATGTTAAGTACCAACAAAGCAGATAAAATGATGAGAGATGTTGATAAACATTTTGCAACTTAAAAGCCACTAAATCAAATGTTTGCTTTTTGATTTCAAGGGTGATGGAGGTAAAGTGATCAGAATGTATAATACGGACATTTGCCCAGGCAAAAAATGTTATTAAAGCAAAACATGAACTAGCCATACATGGAAAAGAAAGAGCAGAAAAAGACAAGACAGCATACTACATTTTTCCTCTTAAAATTCAATGTTATAATTAAATGATTGTTATCTGAGAATAAAGTTAGCTTCAGCTTTCTAATGGATGTGTTCCTACATCCATAAATTAGTATGAAAAATTATTCTGAAATGCACACTGCAAAATGGTGATAATATGAAAGTTACCTGGGAATTAAATCAGAACTGTCTCCATATGACTATTTCCAAGTCACAATCACAACTTTCTTAATAGCAATGGTTATATATGCGGCCAGAGAGTATTCAGTTTAACAGTAATGTCTTGATCATATAAAAATAGCAAAGCATAAACCTAATACAACAATGTATTATTTCTGATTGCCAAATGTGCATAAAACTATAAAGATATTTTTTTCCAGCCTGGGTGACAGAGACTTTGTCTCAAAACAACAACAACAAAAAAATTTGCATGAGTATAACGAATTTAAAAGATGTCTGAACATGAACAAAAATGCTAACCTAAAATTTGAAGTATTTTAATAAAAGTTTTTGGGGCCTAGAGTAAGAAATAACAGAATAATAATATTAAGAATAAGTATGTAAGTATCAGTTATCAAGATGTATTTCCTGATGCAACAGCAAAATTCATGGTAAGTTCCGGCTTTTGCTATAGATGCAGGTATAGACATAGATTGCCAGTGTTACATGGATTCTCAGCATAAAACTAAAACTTAAAGAACTAAGTCCATGTTTATTAATAACAATAACAATCAATTCCAATATCTAATGCTGTCAGGTAGTAAGCTACACATTTGTAGATAAGTAAACAATTTACAGATAAGTAAACAGTTCAGTGAAGTAAGTCCATCAAGACCATGCAGCCTGTAGTAGGTGAGTATACTGGGAAAGGAAGTCTGACACTTAAAACTCATGCTTGCTCCTAATTTCATTTCATTTCTTTTCTTTGGAGACAGGGTCTTGCCCTTTTGCCCAAGTTGGAGTGCAGTGGCATGATCGCGACTCACAACCTCTGCCTCCCAGGTTCAAGAGATCCGCTCGCCTCAGCCTCCTAAAGTGCTGGGATTACAGGAGCATGCCACCACATCAAGCTAATTTTTGTATTTTTAGTAGAGGCAGGGTTTCACGATGTTGCCCAGGCTGATCTAGACTCAAGGGATCCACCCACCTCTGCCTCCCAAAGTGCTGGGATTACAGTTGTGAGCCACTGTGCCAGGCCAATCTCTTTCTGTGTACAACCAGGAAGAAAAAAATGTGGTAAGAATCAAGTACTTTTTCTAACCTTGATTCCATCTAAGTTAGATTAGAAATGAGATCTTATAACCCAGTATACAACAGACTTTTACTGACTGTCCTATTTTCAACTTAGACGTAGAACAGCAGTATTTAGGTTCAGGCCTGGCTCTGTCCCCTATTCCACTGCGACTCAGTCATTTCCCTCAGACTGTTTCCTTAAATAAAAAATAAACAAAATAGAGAAAGTCGTGGCCTAAGATTCACAGAAAAAAAGAGTCCAAATTAAAAATAAAATTATGTGGTCCAATCCACCCCCTTTCTAGTCTCATCTCTCAATGTACTAGGACACACAAGCCCAGTGAAATTAGTTTACTTAAAACATTATCTCTGTTCCTGTTTTATGCTTTTACACACAAAACCATGCTCACTGCAAATATGTTGTACTCTACGGCCCCACCCTTTCCCAAAGAAACCCACAACTATCTGCCTCCTAATCCAAAAATTCTATTTCCTCTGTGAAACACTGCCCCATGAACTGGGATATCTGGCTGAATGCTTACAGTATTTGGTTATATTCTGATGTGGCTTGATCCCAAACTAGATTATAAATGAATACAGCAGGGACTAGTTCTTCTAGCTTGCAACATAATAGATACATGTTTTTGAAAAGTGTGGGAAAACCCTCTGAAGTCTTATGATGGTATAGAATCAACCAGACCATTTGCATCAAATTTTATATTCAATGGACTTTCTATCGTAGTAAACACATACTATGGCAACATTTTCAGGCATTTGGCATCAAAGCAGATTATCTATTTGTGCAACAAAACTGCATGCCTATTACATGCCAGGGACTGTGCACTTTAGCCATAAAGATGAAAAACATTGTATCAAGATCTCATATGCTAATGGAAAAGAGGAACAGGAACATGACAGCATGATAGGAACACATGTAACAAATAAAAGGGAATGTGTTATTTTCTGGACCAAAAAAAATTGGGCTTACAAGTCAATAATTGCTCCTGAAAGGTTTTATATCTAATTTAATTCTTAACACCACTATATAGTTAATATTTTACCAATTGTATGGAACATAAAACTGAGTCCCAGAAAGCAAACTACCTAAAAGTCTCCCTTGGAGTGGAAAACCAGGTATTCAAACTTGGATTATTCTAGTTTCAAGCGTGTTCATGATGTTCCTAACACTTTGGGAGGTTAAAGCAGGGGTCAGACGAAGGACCTGGCACGTCACAGTGTGTTTTGACTTTACCCTCAAATCTCTGGTGAATGAACAGTGTTTTAAAAAGATTTTTCTGGAAACATATTTTTGGAAAAATGTTTGATTTTATGAATTACGCTGGAAAATGGTTTTAACCATTATCTAAAAAAAGTTTTGAGATAGAATCTTGCTCTGTTGCCCCGGCTGGAATGCAGTGGCGTGATCTGGGCTCACTGCAACCTCTGCCTCCCAGGTTCAAGCAATTCTCTCACCTCAGCCTCCCAAATAGCTGGGATTACAGATACGTGCCATCATGCCTGGCTAATTTTTGTATTTTTAGTAGAGACGGGGTTTCGCGATGTTGGCCACACTGGTCTCTAACTCCTGATCTTAAGTGATTTGATCGCCTCAGCCTCCCAAAGTGCTGGGATTACAGTTTTAAATTTGTTTAGTTTGAGGCACTTCATAGGACAAGTAATGTATTTAGTAATTTCAGTTGAGTTCAGAGATTACAAATTCTAGAGTCATCGACAGGTAAAGGTATGGGAATTGATTATTGCAGTTAGTAAAATGGATAACTTAACATTGGTGGGGACACAACACTGGGAAATTCAACATTTAAGAAGCTGAAGAAACCAACTAGGAAAGGATATTAGCATAAACGCAAAGGAGTTTTAAGAGAATACATTCTTTTTTTCTTTTGAGATGGAGTTTCGCCCTGTTGCCCAGACAGGAGTGCAGTGGCGCTTGTAACCTCTGTCTCCTGGGTTCAAGCGATTCTCCTGCATCAGCCTGTTGATAGCTGGAATTACAGGCGTGCGTCACCATGACCGGCTAATTTTTCTATTTTTAGTAGAGACAGGGTTTCACCATGTTAGTCAGGCTGGTCTCGAACTCCTGACCTCGTGATCCGCCCACCTTGGTCTCCCAAAGTGCTGGGATTACAGGGGTGAGCTACCATGCCTGGCCAAGAGGATATATTCTTAGGAATCAAATGCTATGGTTTATATAAGACCACCCGGAGCTCATAAAAATACAGAACTTTCGGCTGGGCACGGTGGCTCAAGCTTGTAATCCCAGCACTTTGGGAGGCCAAGGTGGGCAGATCACGAGGTCAAGAGATCGAGACCATCCTGGCTAACACGGTGAAACCCCGTCTGTACTAAAAATACAAAAAATTAGCCAGGTGTGGTGGCAGGTGCCTGTAGTCCCAGCTACTCAGGAGGCTGAAGAAGAATGGCGTGAACCCAGGAGGTGGAGCTTGCAGTGAGCCAAGATTGCACCACTGCACTCCAGCCTAGGTGGGAAACAGAGTGAGACTCTGTCTCAAAAAAAAAAACAAAAACAAAACCCAGAACTTTCACAAAATATTATAAATGCAAATAACTGCATGTTTCTTATTCCTCTGAAAAATAAAACTTACCTACATGGGCAGAGTTTGTGGAGAAAGGGAACTAAGTTAACCCTTAGATACTCTTAGACGAATCCTTGACTTTTGATGTCATTTGTAAAATCTTTTTCAGTCATTTAACTTTTTTTTTTTTTTTGAGGCGGAGTCTCACTCTGTGGCCCAGGCTGGAGTGCAGTGGCCGGATCTCAGCTCACTGCAAGCTCCGCCTCCCGGGTTTACGCCATTCTCCTGCCTCAGCCTCCCGAGTAGCTGGGACTACAGACGCCCGCCACTTCGCCCGGGTAGTTTTCTGTATTATTTTTAGTAGAGACGGAGTTTCACCGTGTTAGCCAGGATGGTCTCGATCTCCTGACCTCGTGATCCGCCCGTCTCAGCCTCCCAAAGTGCTGGGATTACAGGCTTAAGCCACTGCGCCTGGCCTCATTTAACTTTTTTAATGCTGCAATCAAAGCTATCTAATGTGTCCTCTTACTCTTTTAACTTCCATTTGCCCTTTCACTGGCCATACACTGGGAGCATGGAACAAAACAAAGAGAGTTCGCCACAGAAAGTCTGTTGTATACATGTGGTCAGATAAGTTGTGCTTGGGACACGGGAGAGATGCCTAGACTACCACAATATTGTTATCAAATGAACCAGAGAATAGTGAGTATTTTTGTTGCCTTTTCGAGTTTTTCATAGAATGAGGAAAATCAATTGAACATTTCCTATTTAAAGTAAGTGTTCTTCAGGAATGAGGTTATCACCTTAGCACAGCCTTCCTTCATGAAAAATTTAAATACTAGAGATAAGACTAAACTTGAGGAACAGGTTCTCTCTTAACCTAACAACATTAAAACTTGTCAGAAATCCAATAGGGGTCAGGCACTGGGCATAATGTATAGGCAATTATGTGTGATAGAGAGGTGTAAATAGGCTTTACAGTACATTCACTTTTGTTTTTTTTTTTTTTTTTTTGAGACAGAGCCTCCCTCTGTTGCCCAGGCTGGAGTAGAGTGGTGTGATCTAAGCTCACTGCAACCTCCACCTCCTAGGTTCAAGCAATTCTCATGCCTCAGCCTCCTGAGAAGCTGGGATTACAGGTGCCACCATGCCCAGCCTGGACTCACTTTTCTATGTTAAAAGGAAGTTTACAAATTCCTGAGAGTTTAGTTGCTAAATTCTGACCTAGCATATAATAATTCAAGTGTTTAATAAATCAGTAGCAATTTTCCCAAATCCAGAGTTTGATATGGAGCTAAACCATGTCATGAGCTCACCCATCATTCGAGTTACTTTGCCCCTTAGGAATGAAGTCACTGGAATTAGAAGCAACCTGGTTTGAGAGGGTTATGTGGTACACCGTTTTCACAAATTTCAGAAATAATTTATACTACTTTACTTTCTAAGGAAGGTGGAAACCTAAAGTGGGTGAATAACTGAAAATTTGGGATTTTCTTTATTTTCCTATAGGTGGGGGTCTTGCTATGTTGCCCAGGCTGATCTTGATCTCTTGGCCTCAAGTGGTGATCCCCCTACCTAAGCCTCCTGAGTAACTGGGACTACAGGCGTGTGCCAGACACCTGGCTAATTTTTTTAAAAAACTATTTGTAGAGATGGGGGTTTCTTCATGTTGCCCAGCCTAGTCTCTAGCTCCTGGCCTCAAGCAATCCTCCTGCCTCGGCCTCCTAAAAGTGCTGGGATTACAGGCTACCAAGGGTGGCCTTGCAATTTTTTTTTTTTTTTTTAAGACAGTGTCTCACTGTGTCCCCCAGGTTGGAAGGCAGTGGTGTGATCTCAGCTCACTGCAACCTCCACCTCCTCAATTCAAGCGATTCTCATGCTTCAGCCTTCTGAGTAGCTGGATTATAGATGTGCACCACCATGCCCAGCTAATTATTTCATATTTTTAGTAGAGACAGGGTTTTGCCACATTGGCCAAGCTGG
The DNA here is from genome assembly GCF_002776525.5 of Piliocolobus tephrosceles. NCBI lineage: Eukaryota > Metazoa > Chordata > Mammalia > Primates > Cercopithecidae > Piliocolobus > Piliocolobus tephrosceles. Next base: position 97,597,028 of record NC_045441.1, read on the forward strand.
TCTTGAACTCCTGGCCTCATGTGATGCATCAACCATGGCCTCCCAAAGTGCTGGGATTATAGGCATGAGCCACGATGCCCTGCCAGCAATTACTTTCAAATGCTATCTATCATTTGTGGGCATTAGATAATAATCTAACAATAAAAGGTAATGCTTAGGATAGTTATAAATAAAATAATTTCAAAATTATTATAAAGCTAATCAGACTTAGGTTAAGTATGTTGTGCACTGGCATATAATCTACCTTAAAAAACAAATGCAATCAGTTCCTTTTCCTTGGCCTAAAATGTAGACCTAAGATCTCAGCTTGCTTGCTAAATTTGTCTCCTATTAAGACTGAATCTACCCTGTTTTGACTTTTGTCTCTAAAGACTATCAAATGTCAATTATTTTTCTTGAAAGTCAATTCCTTCTTTTTCTTTATACTCACCCAGGCAACCAGTACGGATGTTTCTGTAGTATCTTATATTCCTTCTTTATCACTCCTACTGATTCAGGCTCTCCTTGCTACATTGAGGGCTCTAAAAGCCAGTCTCTTCTTCTCCTGGGTTGAAGATAGGATGTTTTAAAATAAGTCTTTCTCTGTCCTGTGCCACACCTCAAAAGTTTAGTCATCAGCCAGGCACGGTGGCTCATGCCTGTAATCCCAGCACTTTGGGAGACCAAGGTGGGCGGATCACCTGAGCTCAGAAGTTCGAGACCAGACTGGCCAACATGGGGAAACCCTGTCTCTATTAAAAAGACAAAAATTAGCTAGGCGTGGTGACAAGTGCCTGCAATCCCAGCTACTGGGGAGGCTGAGGCAGGAGAATTGCTTGAACCCAGGAGGTGGAGGCTGCAGTGAGCCGAGATCGCACCACTGCACTCCAGCCTGGGCAACAGAGCGAGACTCTGTCTCAATTAAAAAAAAAAAAAAGGCCAAGTCATCCTTCAGACAGTGTAAGTAGGGCAAAGATTATCAACTTTGGTGAGGTCAAGTTAATGCTCTGCCTCCTTGGGCAAGATTATGTATAAAGTCTATACAACAGCATCCAACAGTTCGATGTATTATGAGAGCACTCTCTTTTGTGGGGAGGGAAGTCACACTAGCAGTTAAGGATTTCTCATCTGGCCTTAAATCAAGACTTTCCAGTAACTCCCGTTTTCTCATTAATGTAACCAAGGACCTGATGTGGCATTACGTTGCTAATTAAAAATAAAAAAACAAAACCCAAACTCTGTTATTTTTACATCAAACTATACATAAAGAAATGGAAGTAGCACTAAAACTGAGATAAGTTTAGGCTGGGCACAGTGGCTCACACCTGTAATCCCTGCACTCTGGAAGGCTGAGGCAGGTGATCCTGAGGTCAGGAGTTCAAGACACCAGCCTGGCCAACATGGCGAAACCCCATCTCCACTAAAAATACAGAAATTTGCTGGGCGTGGTGGTGCGCACCTGTAGTTCCAGCTACTCAGGGGCTAAGGCAGGAGAATCACTTGAACCCAGGAGCTGGAGGCTGCAGTGAGCCAAGATCGCACCAACTGCACTCCAGCCTGGGCAACAGAGCAAGGCTCTATCTCAAAAACAAAAAAACAAAAACAAAACTCAGCTAAGTTTAAACTGGTAGAAGAGAGTCTAGAAGAAAATAAATTAGTAAGTAAACATTTCCTTGCTAAACAACTGTAAGGGAAAAACCAGGATATAGTTTTAAATTTGGGACAAATATTAATCAATATACTTTGAGAGGGGCACTTAAAAATACTCTTTTCAGGATAAGAAATACTAAGGCGATATATTCTCTAAGAATAAGTTTCTATAAAATCTAACTTGGCCGGGCGCGGTGGCTCAAGCCTGTAATCCCAGCACTTTGGGAGGCCGAGACGGGCGGATCATGAGGTCGGGAGATCGAGACCATCCTGGCTAACACGGTGAAACCCCGTCTCTACTAAAAATACAAAAAACTAGCCGGGCGAGGTGGCGGGCGCCTGTAGTCCCAGCTACTTGGGAGGCTGAGGCAGGAGAATGGCGTGAACCCGGGAGGCGGAGCTTGCAGTGAGCTGAGATCCGGCCACTGCACCCCAGCCTGGGCGACACAGCGAGACTTCGTCTCAAAAAAAAAAAAAAAAAAAAAAATAAAATCTAACTTAGTTTAGGCTTAAGTTGTACGAAATACCATTTGTATTAGGTTGATAACCAATTTAGTTTATTAGGAATGGTACCATATAAAAGATATATGCTGACTGAAAGCACATTTGATACCTCAAAAGACAATGCTGACAACGCCACTTTTGCAGTGTGCTTACAAAGGAACAAAAAACAAAACAAACCCCAAAGGCCACTTCTTTCTCAAATAAGAAATACAAATGCAGGATAAACTTCAGTGCTTGCAGCAAAAGTAGGCATTAAAGAAAAATGCTATAAAATATATTTCCTTAAAAATATCCAGCGCAGTTTTTTCTTCTTCTTCCCACCTTTTTGGGGCAGAACTATCTCTGGGCCATCAGCAGTCTTCTCTCTTGCCTGGAGCCTCCCTAACCTTCCATCTCTTATCCAAATTGTTTATCAAAAGAGCTCTTTAAAAAGAGTTTAAAAGCCAGTATTTACAGTTTATAGACTGTACAGTTAATATTATCAATCTCTAAAAAACCATGTACACATGAATGCCTATCAAGTGTCAAGCACTAGGCTGGGTTATCAATGTAAAGAACGACACATTTACTTGGGAGTAGGGAATCTGTTGAGTTTCAAGAGGCAAAGAAAAGGCTCAAATTGTGTTATCCAGAAGTGAGAAAGACGCACTCCAGGTAGTAGGACAAAAGCACAAAGGTATGAGATGGCATAGTACTTTTTGAGATGGCATGCATTTTAATTGTAGCACATCAGAAGATATGCTATGTGAACCTAGTAAGCTTATCGCAATTGCAATGTTCCAAAGTTGAGAGACAATGATTTCAACAAAAATAAGGAAAAGAAGGTTGAGGTGTAATTTACTCAAATAATTTTTGTGAGGGGACAGGGGAAGAAATTTCTTAGGAAACAAGTACCAAGCTTAGTATTTTCATTTAGCTCAGAAAGCCTGCGGTCCCCAGTAAACTTTTACATTGCCTACCTGTAGCTCTGAAGCTGGCAGAGCTAAGATGGAGGTGAAAATTGGAGAGGTATTGGAACATAACAGGCCCAAATGAAATTGCCCAGGCAGAATACATGAATGTATGAAGGCAGTCAAATAAAAGTAATTCCAAGTATGAACAGTACTTGAAATGCCATAGGAAAGTCAAGAAAAACAGAGAGCTCAAGTTCGTGGATTTGGCAATCAGGAACAATGAAGGTACACTCTGATTAAAGGCACAAAACAAGGAAAGGGTGTTTCCATTCGCTTGGAAAATGGCCTCTTTTCCTTATTAAGGCACGGTGAAAGTAGAAACATTCTGAAAATTACCTTAAAATCTACTGACTTCACATTTAGTTCCTTTTTTAAGCAGGAATAAAAACTGCTATGAAGGAAGGGGAGACATCTTACACGTAACAAAGTAACCCCTGAAGACATTCAAGAGTTCTTAATGCTTTCTATTCAGAGTGGACCTAATTACATTCTTTGTACTAATTATTTATAGTTCATCCACATTCAGTTGCTTAATAACTGAAAAAAGAAATCCACAAAAACTAGTGAGGATTTAAAGATACACAAACGAATTAAAAACCCAATCTTGTTTTCAAACTACCAAGAGCCTACAACTAAGCCTTAATTATCTGAAATAGCACAACCTTGACCTCAGGTTCTTTTCAGATCCAGCAATCATTTTCTCCTAGCACCAAGTATAAGTGCTCCATCAAGAAGTAGGCCAGATTTTAGCTGCAAATGTGTTTGTTGAGTAACTCCCCACCCTCTACACCACCCAAAAGGAGAAGCCCTTTAAAAATTTTTGCTAGTTTTGACTATTATAGTTTGGCCAAGTGGGAAAAACAAAAAACATATTCTACCTTACTGAATATGCCAAAATAGCCCTTACAAACTGCTGGATATTTTCTCCTATCGAAGTTTCAAAAGCTAGAAGTATAGTTTGTACTACTACAAAAGTGCTTCAAATGTCATAATGATGCAGGAATCTTAAGGAATAATATTCACCGGAAATGCTTATAATTGCGTCTTTTATTTTTAAAAACTACAAAAGGGCAATAGAAAGAAAACACACTAAAAGTACTGAGAAGTCTTACAACTTCATACAGTTTAAAACACGGCTTTTATTCTGTATTACTAACGCCCAATACCAAAAATAAAAAATAAAAAAAAAAAAAATAAAAAGCAGGCCTGGGGCGGTGGCTCAGGCCTGTAATCCCAGCACTTTTGGAAGCTGAGGCGGGAGGCTCTCGACAGTTCGAGACCAGCCTGGCCAATATGGTGAAACCTCGTCTCTACTAAAAATAAAAAAATCAGCCGGGTGTGGTTGTGGGCGCCTGTAATCCCAGCTACTTGGGAGGCTGAGGCAGGAGAATCGCTTCAACCCGGGGAGGCGGAGGTTGCAGTGTGCCTAGATCGCGCCACTGCACTCCAGTCTGGGCACGACAGAGCGAGACTCCGTCTCAAAAAAATAAAATAAATAAATAAATAAAGCAAATTCCACCGACAAAACTATATTCTTAAGGGATGTACAGATAGGAAACTGGAATAAAGAACAGGAAGTACAGAACAGTCTGAAAAGGATCCTTGAACTTGGATGGCTGCTTGTGCCGGTTAAAAGCAATTAAAGTGTTCCTGGGTGTTATTTACACCTTTACATTTGTTTCCAAACTTTGGAAATACTTTTCTATTCCAATCTGAAACTGTTTCCTCAGAAATTAATCGATCCTCCTTGACGTTGTACCCCCAGAAGCTAGTTTACTCCTCACTAGGCCTCGCAGTGACCCTCAAGCATTCCTAGTTGATTCCGAGTCCCACGTCAGAGAAATACCACCTTACATAAGGATACTTTGCGGGGAGAAAGGCAGATAAGAAAATAGGGCGCCAAACCTTCTCCACCAACAGCCGTCACACCCCACGAGGAGTGTCCTGCGGGGGCTTTCCCCTGGGAGCCGCAGCTGTTCTGCCGTATGGGGGAGGGGAACGCTTTCCAACAGTCATCTCTTCCTCTTCGGGCCGCCAACGCCGACCGCACCACAGTCTCCTCCGCCCAAGCCCTGTCCCCTCCCCCGCCCCGGCCTGGGTCGGAGCCAAACCCCACAGGAATGCAGCCCGGTCACATGCGCTGCGGCGGTGGACGTGCCTCTCCCCCCGCGCCCCAAGGAGACCCAGCGCCATCTTGCCCTGACGCAGTTACAAAAGTCACGGGAGAAATCCTGTCTCCTCCTCCGCGCCAGCGCCCCAAAGTTTCGCAGAGGCCGAGCCGGGGCCCTCACCTCGCGCAGGGACAGGAGAAAATGGTCAGGGAAGAGCCTTGCGATTCCCTTCGCCACTGCTTGGCTTCCACATCGGCCGCGGCAACAACGATCGCCATCGTCACTTCTCCCTCTCTACCTTTGCAACAGCCTCCCCCTACAGCTTTGGCCCCACCCGCTGCTGCAGGATGAGGTCATCGACAGCCAACCACTACGCGCCCGACAGGACACATCAGGCGACGATTGGCTGCCGAGACCACCTCTGCCTCTCCCCACTCCGCTCCCCCCTGCGCTCCGGGTCGCTGCGGGGCAAGGGGAAGACGCAAGCCATTTCGGGGAAAGACCCCGAAAACAAGAGCCGGAATCGCCGTGTCATTTTAGTGGGGAAACCCTTTTATTCTTTGGTCTCCCCCCTTTTTTCTTCGAGATCACTGTCTCTCTGTCCCTCCCTCGTTTAATCACCGCCACATAAAGGAATTCCCACTCCCCTCCCCGCACATTGTCCCACCGGTGGGGAAATCCTTCCCCGAGGCCAAGAGAAGTATAGGAGGCAGCGACGGTAACTGCACCGACGGCAACGGCAGCTTTTTACCCCGAAACACGGTGACAGGGAGGCGGCGTTGACGGTGGCTGCTTTTTTCCTGCTGCTTCTCCCCCCGACCTCTTCCGTTTCTTGCTCCTCCATCGAGACAGCGCTGGACTCGCCAGCTCCGCTTTTATCCGGTGCCCGGAGCCTGCGCACTGGAGCCTCCTCAGCCCCTAGTGGGCGTCGAGTGACACCCCAACCGGGTTCACCCAGCGCCGGAGGCCAGACTGGGCTGGGGGAGGAGGGGGAGTGGGACGGGGAGACGGGACTGGGGTTGTTTGGGAGGAGGAGAAAGTGTATCGCTTTTGAAGGGTGACGGGAGGGAGTTCGTTCCCAGGCCCTGCTGTCCTTGTCCGTGCACCCAATACTGGCATGCCCAAGCTCACCTATATCCAGATTTGAGGGCCACTGGGGGAAAGGGGGGAAAGAACCAGTCCCACCGAACACCGACACTTCCTCAAACCTTCGGTGGATTGTTGAATGCATCTGTTGTCAGAAATACAGAGATTCCGTCCCCCTCACCGCCTCCAGTTTGCTATCTTCGAGCCTCCGCTGAGAGGCAAGGGCGGGCGGCAGCCCACAAGCAAAATGGCGCCGGGCAGCTTCATCCCCTCCCCCTCTGCCCCTGCGGAGCGGGACGGGCGGGCCCCGTGCACTTGCCGCCGCCGCCGCCGCCGCCGCCGCCGCGGCCGCCGCCGCCGTCGCCGCCATTTTCCCAGAGCGAGAGGCAGTGACACTGAGCGGGCGCAGGGGGCCGAGTGGGAGACCGTACCGGAGTTCGGGAGCGGCAACAGAGTGGGCATAGACACTCCGAGCAGCCTCGCCGTCGCCTCTGCGTTCCTGTTGACTGCCTGGGTGCCCCCTCCCCTACTCGGTTCCTGGTGAAGAGGCTGCGCGCTGCTGTTTGGGGAGGGGGTGTGTGGAGCCGCGTCCTGTGTCCGCAGTGGCTGCTGTCGGGGGGTCGCCTGTTTGCGGAGGTGCGGAGAGACTCCTTGGGGGTCGAGCACATAACGGAGTTCGGGTGTCTCGTGTGTGAACATCACAGGTCAGTGCCTGTCGTCTCCGTGGGAGTTCCTGGGGCTTGCAGGGTTGGGAGACTTGTGTTTGAAGGGGGAGGGAGGTCTCTCATCTTTATCCTTAAGCTGGGGGAGCAGACGTTGACTCTCAGGTGTCTTTGCCGGCGCGAGACGTTGCTTGCTTAAATCGAATTTATCCTTTCTTTTTCCTGACCCTAGAAATGGAGCATTATGGCGGGTTTTAGGGTTGGGGAAGGGGAAACTGGCAGTTAAACCCCCTTGAGAGTGGGAGTTAGGGAGGGGGCGCACTCCTCATTGGCAGCAGGTTAAGGCCGCTTGAGTGAAGAGGGAGGCTTGTGACTGTTAGTAGGGTTTGTGTCGAAGTGGTCCCAGGAGCTGCCAGCGCTCCCTTTTCTCAACCGTGTCTTGTTCAGGTGCTGAAAAGCCATATAGGCCCCATTTTCTTCTTCCATTTCTTGACGGGCAGTCTCTGGTATAATGTGCACATGAATACGAAGGGGGTAAGAAGAACGCCCTGGGCATCTCTCTTTGTGGGAAAGCGAGACAGCTAGCTCCTCATCCTCTCCTGGAGAGGGTAAACCCGCCCCTGAGGTGGTCACCCCAGTACCCAGCCTTCTGAGTCTCCTCCCCCACTCGTTTTGCATTACCGCCGTGCTTTACTGTGCCGGAGCCTTAGGATCTACAATATGGCTCATTTCAGAAAAGCTTATTTTGACCAAGGCATTGGCACAGACCCTGTGGCAGCAGACACAGATGAGAAACAAACGGTTCACTGTGCTAAACGAGGTGGGGGTGAGAAAAAACAATCCAGAGTGCTCTCTTCTACTGGCCTTAGGTCCGTATAGATCCGTCCTTGCTGGGCTGTGTCTTAAGAATGATACAATTTAAAGTCAAAGAGAAATCGCTAGAGTTAGCTCTAGAGTAAACCTCGTTTTGCCTATTTTGTTCCCTTTTTAGAGATGTGAATAAGGTAAGGTGTTTGGAGTTCTGGAGACCTTGGAGAGAATTAAGTGAGGTGCATTCAACTCTAGGCTGGAGGCATGAATACCTATTTGGAAAACAGTCTGTTTTTTCCTTCAATTTCTGAGATGGGGAGTAAAAACTGAAATTTCCCTCTTTTGTCCTTTACAGATTCTAAAAATGGCGGCCCCAGGCTGATGTTGTGGTAATCTAATCAGCTCGGGTCCTCCACACCCCATGCAGTGCGTTTGTCTGCAGCATATTACAGGCTTATTATGTTTACATGAAAAGACTGGGCTTTTTTTTTCCTTCCCCGAGCCAGTTACAAAAATGTGTTGATTTTTTACTGCAAATTACAATGCTGTATTTTAGTTGATTAATTTGATTCGTTTTTCCTGAAAGGCAAATAAAATGTCTCCACTTTTGAAAAAAAAAAAAAAAAAAAGCCTTGCAAATTTCAGTGGTGGTGATGGGTACGCTTCAACATTAAAAAAATTATTTTGGTACCAATAATAGTTTTTGTTTGGTTTAATCCAGCCATGTTTTATTCAGTATGCCAAAGTAGATTAAAATGTTTAATAAGTGTATAAGTACAATCTATTTTGTATGATTAAATGTTTCAATCTAGAGTAAGACATTTCCCAACCAGTTTTTGACCCATTTTGTGGATTTTGGTTTTTGTATTCTGTTTCAGCTTAAATTTTAGGGAGCTGTACAAACAAGCCTAAACCTGTTACTTCACTGGGTGTAGAGATGCCATTATATTTTGCCATCCATTTTTCCAATGTATTTAAGCTTTCCTTAAGAATTTTCAAAGTTGATTGTGTAATTGGTAAAGTGAAGCTTCGTGCTGCCTTTAACAGTCGTCTTACAGCCTACTATCATCATTATGTAAGTTTAAGGCTCCGATTCTTGACTTTTTTTCCTCTTCAAATATGCCCATTTACCTTATAGGATTGTGGAATTTAGTCTGTTTTAATAGACCATAAATAAAAACATTACCATAATAGGGCCTTGAATCCATTTTATGCTCTTTTCAGAATCTTACAGACTGAGACTGAAAATTAAATGGTGTCAGGTGTTATTTAACTGTATTTTTTGAAGTGTGAAAGATTAGAATTCACTTTCGTAGTGGGAGTTCTATCTTTTTGGGTTGAACTAAGCAGTGAGATATGAGTGGGCCATTAATGACATTTAATGACCATTCTGATTGTGAACCAACGGAAAGATGAGTGCCTTTCAATCTAGTAGTACTTAAAAAGGTTGGAGAGTATACACTGTTTCATGATTCTTTTATTCCATTGTAAATATTTTAGAGCAGCATTTACTTCGTATGGTGACTGTATCAACTAGGTTGGTGATAAGGTTCTAGCCTACGAAATAATTAGAGAAGTAACTGGCTTAGGGATTTTCTACATACCAGTGAGTTTCATCATGGAAGACTGAGCACACAACCTTACTTAGAATATTTGAAATATTTTATTATAAAGTGAAATGTTAGTGGGTAGTGGGTGAGTTTGTATAGGGATTTGGGGTCAATACTCATTTGTATTTTGATATGAGCAAGTACGTCAGTCCAGATTCTTCACTGCTGTGTGAAGATTGTGCATTTATTTTAAAGGCTAGGTGATTAAGTTCTGTGGTTCAGAAGCTTGGTGCTTTAAACTTACTATTCAGTATACAAAGTCAGTGTATTTTTATAAATTTGATTTGTGTGGCCATAGGAGGGAACAGTGTGCCCAATGTTTTTCTTCGTAGAGACCTTGGTCAGGTCTAGACAGACAAAGCAGTTGAACTTATTTGGCTTCAAATGAAAAATACCAAGTTAGAAATTACAGGAAAAGCTGTCTTCAGTTTACTAGCTTTCTTCGTATTGGCTTGCTTTATTGCTTTAGGTTTTGTTTGTTTCTTTTTACTGGTGGTGGTGGTGGGTGTTTTTATTTTTATTTTTTGATGTTTTAGTTCCTGTGAAATGAGACTGGCTTTTTTTTTTTTTTTTTTAAAGTATTGTACCTTACTTTGAATGGTTACTTTATAAATAACAATGTTATAATTGTTTGTTTTTTGTTAATTTACCATGTGTGTTTTAAGTTAGGATTGTCTAGGCAAATTTATTAAAAGGTTAGGCATAATTTTTGTTCCCAGAGAGTTTTGAAAGAATTTGGTCCCTTGGGGGAAACTAGTCAAATAGTCTTTGTTCTAGGATAGCTGAGTTTGAAGGATTAGTTGTTTATCTGTTTAAGTGGATTTGTAGAAAACTGTAATGTAATTGGAGAGTAAATTTTATTTTTAGAGCCTACATTTTGATCATATATCCTTTCGTTGTCAGTGTAAATGAAAGGATCTCTCTGATCTCAGTTTAAGTGTAGAGCCTTGACAGGTCTCCATTTCCCATCAACTCTGTAGGACTAATAACTGCCCTACAATTTTGGCTTGTCTGACTTCCTCACAGCTTCCAGCGAGAAATCTTTGCCATATATGCCTCCAGTAAGCTCTAGGACTTCTTGAATCTATTGAGGAAGTAGAGAGAAAAGCTAATTAATAGGAGAAAAATTTCCCCTTAGTATATACCTTAGTGGTCTCAGGGAAATAATAATTTCTTAAATTGGCTTCTTAATTTCCAAGAATAACGTACTCATTTTCACTCATCCATCTCCTAAAGAAACCTGTGGTTTAATTTTTAAAGGTGTGTTTTATGTAAACCCTAACAGCTCTGCATTTCTGGAAGCTACTACTAGGACTTAAATGTGTACAACCATAGTGTGCTTAAAATGTATAAAACCAACAGAAATTTGAAGAGCTATCAAAACTGGTTGGGAAATACTAGTATGCAGTTTTTCTCAACAGATGCTATTTTATGTTTAGTATTTAAAAAATATTTTAATAATGTATAAAAACTTTTATCTCCAAAGGATTTATTTTTAGCAGATGGTAGGTGCTTAATTATTTCTTGGATGTGAATCTTTTGTTGAAGCAAACACATTTACATCTCAAATAGGTAGGGTGATCAGGGACTGTTCCCAGTTATGTGTTAGAATAAATGTTAAATACTTGTATTCTGTGAGACTTTTTTCCCCCAATTTCATGATAGATTATTTATGAGACTTTTTAATATTGAAAATATAATTCTTTTTACTTTATGGTAAAATTGCTTTTTGTGTTGACTGGCAAATTAAGAGGAATACTATTTGAAATATTACTCTGTGAATGTTACTGGCTTTTAGGCTGGGTTTAAAATTGAAGTGGCTTGTATTTACTACCTGTTTTGTAATGTGCAAAAGTTGGGGGGAGCCTTATTTTTTTCTTGACATTAACAGGATAATTTTTTGTATTACCTACAAATTTACTTAATATGGAGGAATAATATTTGTTGTTTTCTACACTAAACTGGAAGTGGATGGTATTTAACTAAAAATCTTGCAATTGCTATTAAACATTTTACTTTATATAAAAAAGGTGTATTTTACTTTATATAAAATAAATATGAGTATTTTACTTTGTATAATATGAGTATTTTACTTTATATAAAATACTCATTGTTTAATAGCAATTGCAAGATTTTTAATAGCAGTTGCAAGAGATAGGAATTAACCATATTATGATGCAAATTGCTTTTTGTTATTGTGAACTTCCATGCTAAGTGCTACATTAAAAATCAAATGAAGGTGACCCAGACTAAGTTAATTAGATCTTAATTCAAATCTTTAAGGATAAAAGAAGTTTTTATTAACCATTGGTATCTAGGATGCCTTTTACTTAAATCAGAGTCAGGAAAAGCAGTTGGTCTTATATTTCACTAGATAACATGTTTTCACTTGATATGAAATCAATTCTTTTTTTCCCTCATGAATAGCTCATAATTGGATTTTATTTTTGGACAGAAAAACTTTTTTTATTGTTAGGTGAATTTTACAGTTTTATTGGAAGTCTTATTTGGTTATTTACCAAAACTGTTTAAGCTTTTTGGGATGTTGGACATTTTCAATGGAACAGGTCAACAAGGAATTCTTTTTTGATGTGTTGCATTAAGATGCCATCAAAACAGACATTATATCTTTTAATGAGTAAATAATCTATACTTTAAATTAATGTGTAAATTACTTGTTCATTTTTAATTAAAATATTTTGTATTTCAAAACTTTGAAACATGAAATCTGGATTTAGAAAGGATCTGCATGCAGGTCAACGTGATAAGCAATGATGTATGTAGCTTTATTTTTACAACACTTGAACAGAGAGGTAGTTTCTTAGCAACTCTTAGGTGGCTTAGAGTTAATCCAAAGGAAGAAACATTCCTTCAGAAGACTAGGACATATCAGATATTAATTATTAAAAATAGGCTGGGCACAGTGACTCATACCTGTAATTTCACTACTTTGGGAGGCCGAGGCAGGCGGATCGTTTGAGGTCAGGAGTTTGAGACCAGCCTGGCCAACATGGTGAAACCCCATCTTTACTAAAAATTACAAAAATTAGCCGGGCGTGATGGCAGGTGCCTGTAATCTTACCTACTCAGGAGGGCAAGGCAGGAGAATTGCTTGAACCCAGGAGGCAGAGGTTGCAGTGAGCCGAGATTTTGCTGCTGTGCTTCAGTCTGGGTGATAGGGTGAGACTCTCTCGCAAAAAAAAGTAAATAAGTAAATTAAAAACAAAAAATTCTTGGTCCTGAATTTTAGTATTGAGAAAGATGATTTTGAGTAATCACACCGGTGTAATAGCTAACTTGGTTAACAGCATTTAAGATCATGCCTGTCTAGCATACGATAATGGATTGAGTTAGTTTTGGTTTGTGGTACTTGTAACTTTAAAGTTCACCTGGCCGGGCGTGGTGGCTCACGCTTGTAATCCCAGCACTTTGGGAGGCTGAGGCAGGTGGATCACCTGAGCTCAGGAGTTCAAGACCAGCCTGGCCAACATAGGGAAACCCCATCTCTGCTACAAAAATTAGCTGGGCTTGGTGGCGGGTGCCTGTAATCCCAGTTACTTGGGAGGCTGAGGCAGGAGAATTGCTTGGACCTGGGAGGCGGAGGTTGCAGTGAGCCAAGATTGTGCCAGTGCACAACCTGGGCGACAAGAGCGAAACTGCATCTCTAAAAAAATAGAGTTCATGTAATTATGTTGTCTCATGTTTTATCTGAGACCAAAAATGTTTAAATTTTTTCATTTATGTTGACTTTTGTTTTCATAGGCTATTTAAAATAATTTCCATTTAAAGTCTTAAAAATTTACACTTACAAATTATTTTAAACTTATTTTAGTTGAATAAGTTTAAACTTAAAGATTAAATATGTTTTCCTGTTCTCCTTACTGTTTGGCCTAAGATGAAGCCTAGTGTCAGTGGGTTTTAGTAAAAAGTGAGGAATATGGTGAAAAGAATTAACCATTACCACTTAGGATACTGTGAGGAAAACATAATTTGAGTCTTTCAGAGGTTCCACATATAAGCAGAATGTGTATGAGAAAGATACACTCTTCTAATATTTTTGTTTTCTTATTTCACAGGCTAATATATGTAATCGTTTCTATTTTTGAGTTTATACAGAGAGAATCTTGATTTCCTTTTACCATCTTACTTTATATAACACTTAAAGAAAGACAGCATTCAGGAATTTGAAAACCCCATTTCCTCTTTAATGAAGTGGGTGAGATGGGAAGATTCATGATGTGACTAATTTGAATGGTTAGGACTGTGGTCCAGTAGCCATAAATAGGGGTCTGAGGTTGGTCTGATACATAGTAACTCTTACCCAGAAAATAAGTCTCTACTTCTTCTCTTTCAATGAAGCTGCTTAATTGGTTGTCTTGACACAGCCTTATTACATCTTACATCATTAAGCATTCACTGTAACAATATTTTTGAAGCACAAACAAAAGATGAATTTGAGTAGCTATTATTTTCCTGGCACCACAGATACAGAGAGAGATAAGACTGTCCCTGCTTTGAGAGAACCCGTAGTTTATTTCACCTTCTTAAAAGCCTGCTGTCTTAGAGTTTTTTGGATGCAAGGAACAGAAATCAGCTCTAGCTAGCTTAAATAAAGGATTTGTTATAAGGCTATAGGGAAATCTCACATAATTTATTTGAAGAAAGTACAGATGGGCCTCACAGGAATTGGCAAGGTGTCAAAGAGCCACTATTCACCATCTTGATCCCTTCTAATTATCTGAGACTAGTTAGAGAGATGGTGGTGGGGTGGGTGTTTATGGTGTGTGGAGTGGCGTTTCTCAGATGTAACGCTAGAGAGAGACAGCTTTAATTCTCCTGAAAACAATCCACCTTTTTTCCAGGGATGTTCAAAGGTATTTGGGAGGGCTTCCAAAACTAAATAATTGATACACCAAACTGATGATTCAGTTTTTAATTAAAACATTGCCACACACATATGAGGAATGCTAAAAAAAACCCAAGGTATTTTTGGTTTTTACTTAAAAATAATTTAAAATTTACAGAAAATTTACTTGAATAGTACAAATAACTCTCTTATACCCTGTACCAAGATCACCTGACTTGTGACATTTTGCTGTTTGCTTTATTATTCTCTTTATATATACACCTGATATTTTTCCTGAACCATTTGAGAGTGGGTTTCATTGCCAGTAGTACTGGCTCCTTTACAGCCCTTATTACTGAAGTATGCATTTCCTAAGAACATGCATGTTTTCCTAAGTAACCAGAGTAGTTGTCAAATTTAAGAAATTTAACATTGATGTAATACTAAATAGTCTATATTCTAGTTTTATCAGTTGTCCCTGTTATGTCCTTTATTAGCATTTTTTTCAGTACCATTAGCCAATCCAAGATCACAGATTGCATTTAGTTTTGTTGTCCCTTAAGTCTCTTTTGATCTGGAACAGTTTCTCCGTCTTTGTCTTTTATGACATTGGACGGCTTATTATTTATATATTGCCCCTCAGTTTGGCTTTGTCTTAAGGTTTCTTCATTCAGATTATGCATTTTTGGCTGGAATACTGGATTGGTAATATGTGTTCTTTTATCGTCTGGAGGCATATGATGTTTGTTTGCCCTTTACTATTATGTTCATTTTGATAGCTTGGTTAAGGTGTTGAGTAGTTTCTCTATTGTATAGTTGCTGTTTTTTTGACATTACTAATTAATTTGTGGGGAGATACTTTGAGATCGTATAAATACCCTCTTCTTCATTAAACTTTCCTCTTCAAGATTTAGCATCTATTGATGATTCTTGCCTGAATAAAGTTTTTTCTCTGTTGGTTGTAAATACACAAAAGTTTTTATTTTCTTTTGCTTAATTAAAAAAATTTTCTTCTTTTCTTTACTTGGGTATATACATATACACCATGGTTTTTAACTGATTTGTTTCTTGATAGTTGGGATTGTGGGAGTTTCGTTTTGTTGTTTTTTCTCTTCCAGTTTTTCTGTAAGGCATATGGGCTGCTTTTAAAATCACAACAAAATAAAGTTTAAGAAAAGTATAGATAAGTTAGACAGTATTATATGGATAATATTCCTGCACAGTTTTCCACCCAAATGGGATTTAAATAGTTTCCTGGATGCTGATATAATTTGAAATCCAGAACACACACAAAAAAGATGTGCTTCTAGTTCCTTATTTAGTCTTTAAAACTATTGCTAAATGAGTCATGAGTTACAGTTGTATTGTTTAGGTTTATGATTTGCTAATGCCAGCAGCTTAATTTCGAAGGGCCGAAAACATCTTTCAATTTTGATACTCCCTTTCTCCATTAAAAAAATCCATTACCCCGTCTGTACTAAAAATACAAAAAATTAGCTGGGCTTGGTGGCGGGCGCCTGTAATCCCAGCTACTGGGAGGCTGGGGAAGGACAATTGCTTGGACCTAGGAGGAAGAGGTTGCAGTGAGCTGAGATTGCATCATTGCACTCCATTCTCAGTGACAAGAGTGAGACTCCATCTCAAAAAGAAAAAGAAAAAAAGATCGTTAAGCAATTTTTTTTTTTTTTGAGAGGGAGTCTCACTCTGTCGCCCAGGCTGGAGTACAGTGGTGCGATCTCCGCCTACTGCAAGCTCCGCCTCCCGGGTTCACGCCGTTCTCCTGCCTCAGCCTCCCTAGTAGCTGGGACAACAGGCGCCCGCCACCAGGCCTGGCTGATTTTTTTGTATTTTTAGTAGAGACGGGATTTCACTGTGTTAGCCAGGATGGTCTGGATCTCCTGACCTCGTGATCCGCCCACCTTGGCCTCCCAAAATGCTGGGATTACAGGGGTGAGCCACAGTGCCTGGCCCCGTTAAGCAATTTTTAAAAAGTAAAATAATATTTTCTGGAAAACCATTAAGTTAGGTTCTTTTTCACATACATTTCACATTAATGCTTTTTAAAAGGTGGTTGGTGAGATGGTATATACACAGATGGTAATACAGCAGAGCATGAAACATCTGTAACTCTAGGGCAAAGTGGTATGTGGTTTCTAGAACTTTGTGATTAAAGAAATACATACTCAGAAAGGTTAAGAAGAACAAGAAAAGGGAAGGAAACAGGAAAACACTTAGACTTTTATTACATTATAATAATACTCATCAGTTTTATGTATTTTCTTTCAGTGATAGCAAAATGTTGGTAGTGAATTTGGATGATTTAATTTCTTTGGAAATTTTCAGACAGCAGAAGAAGAAAATTTTGAGACTTATGGAGTGCATATTCTCTAAAACTTAAAATTTTCTTCTGAGAAAATTAAGATAATCATATTTCACAACGATGGAAATTAATGAAATACAGTGGATACTTACCATTTGGTAGGTGCTTTAAAAAATAATTTGAATTGACTGTGTGCAAATGTCTTAACAGATTAATGGAGGTTCAGTTTGTGGTACTACTAAGTCTTATTTCAGTGTTTAAACAAAAGGTATGGCGAAAGGTACAAAAACAAGCCCCATGGTGAATGAAAGGATTTTCTTTCAGGCCAGAACTCCCATCCTGAACGTGTAAAGGAGCACCTTAATTGACTGAAGTTAAGAATCTACATTTAGAATTGACTTAAGAGATCGCTTTGTTATTTTTTTCTCACTGTGGCCCAAAGACCTCATGTATCGGTTATATTAAAATGAACATTCTTGGGGCCTCTTTCCAGACCAGTATAATCAAATATTTAGAGTGGGTCCTTGAATTTGCATTTTAGTACTGGCTCCAGCTCATTTTTGTATTCCAGTTCTCCGCTTTTATTTTATAAGCAGACTGAGCCCCAGAGAGTTTAAATGATTTTCCCAAGGTCATAAAGTTAGATAGTGGTTAATCAGGGTTTAAAATTTAGGTCCCGATTCTTGGTGCTTTATACTTTGCCAAGAAATTATGCTGGACATTTCTCTTTAAAAGGCAGGCCACTATTTTCAGAGTCTCTGAAGTAAGCAAATACTGGCTTTTTTACAGTGTCATGTGACAGATTCTCTGCTGCTTCTGTGTATTCCAGTTCAAGATGATTCATTGGTTTCCAGAACCTATAGGCTACTTGGATAAGGAGCTTGAATTGAAATCACAGCAGTACAAATTGGGATCAAGTTGTGGTTGAGCCTTGAATGCCAGAATAAAAGCATATGTACTTAAGAGGAGTGCTACTGAAAAATTTGCACTGGGGAATGACATATGGAACATGGCTTATTTACCTCCAATCCTTAAGATGTAAAAGTAACATATGTTTGTTAAAAGGACTCAAAACAGTACTACTTTAGAAGCTATATTGTATAGAGTAGAGACTCCAGAACCATACCGCTTTGGTTTGATTGCTCTCAAACCAGGTTGTACTACCTTGGGCAATGTTTTTTACTTGTTTGTGCTTTTGTTTCTTGGCCTGCAAAATGGAGATAATAATAGAACCTATTTCATAGAGTGCTTTTGAGAATTCAATAAGTTAATTGGGGTAAAATTCTTAGTAAGCTCTATAGCCTTTTCTGTGATAGTTATTTCTGGAAAAAAGTAAATCTCTGACTTCTGTGTATAAGGTCTATCATATGCTAAGGTGATCACTATTTATAGTTTTTTTTTTTTCTAAAATGTTTTATGTAGGTACTGTAGATGTTTCCTTAATCTTCATTTAACCAATGTGCAGGATAAATAATAATTCTTTTAAAAATACTGATGTCCATGTAGGTTGTATGAATGTAAACTACTTTCTGCTGCTGCCACCATTTGAGTTGAATGCTCATGGAAATCATAGGTTTGTTCCCAAATTG
This sequence comes from Piliocolobus tephrosceles, assembly GCF_002776525.5. Classification (NCBI taxonomy): domain Eukaryota; kingdom Metazoa; phylum Chordata; class Mammalia; order Primates; family Cercopithecidae; genus Piliocolobus; species Piliocolobus tephrosceles. The sequence continues at coordinate 97,615,148 of NC_045441.1, forward strand.
GCTAAGTCCATTGTACTTGTAATGTGTTTATATTATTCTATTAAATGTTACATAAACCAATGATAAATGAATATGAAAAGAGAACTGTGTAAAAACAAACTAAGTTAAATGCTTTGGAAAACTTGATAAAGGCAAATTAATTGCTGAAGAATATTGTAGTCAGGTTAGGTGTGGGCAAGATGACTAAAAGATTATAGGGAAAAAATAGAAATCTAGAAGGAAGTCTACTTTCAGATTCCCCAGAAAAATCTAGGTAACTTATTTTGAAATATGTTGAATAAAAAACTGTAGACAATGCATTATTGATCTGGTTTATGTAGGAACAAGAAACTAGAATTCTAGTCAGGCGAGCTATACTCAAAGAATACATTTCGGCTTGAAACTAAAAAATTGATAAGGACATTTTAAATTAAAAGTACAGTATTTAAGATATATTTTTTGTAATTCTCCATATTAACCTTGATGAACTCACAAACATCTAGTCTCTTGTGTATATGTAAATTTAGATTTCTTTAATTCAAAAGGGGATGGATCCAGTTACATACTGTAACTCTTTTGGTTATTTAATGTCTTGGAAATCTAAAAATGGGACTTTAGGATCTGACTCTGGTTTATCCAGTGGGGTTTATAGGACTCTGCTAGATGAAATAACAGATTTCAAGTGGTTCTGGAACATACCAGGATCCAAAGACCTTTGTTGTCTTGTGAGATTTAAATCCTTTTTTAGGGAACTTTTGAACTCTGATAATACTGTAAACTAGATTAATTTAGTGGCAGATAGTTGAGTGCCTTCCTATGTAAAAGCATCATAGTAGCTATCAATTTTGTTTTGTTCATCTTGCACATACTGCTTCCTAAGGGAAATAAGTGATGATTGTGTTGGTTAATATCGCTGGAGTCAGATTGTGTGGTTTTTTCAAATGTAAGCCTGTAATTGGTGTACAGTAACCTAGTTGCTGTGTATTAGTATTAATCGTTAGCTATACATTAATCTGTCAACCGTTTGATCTTTGAATTGTATGTTAAAACTGGCAAATCTCATGGATGTGATATGGTTGTACCAAAAGACAAATGCTGTTTTATTATGTAATTACTTTGAGAATAATTGTGAGAAACTGGTATTTATCATTTAAATTGATCTACAGTGATAGTGCAAGTTATAGGTCAAAGAAGATTATGTTGGCATAGCTTAAAATTTCACTTACAGAAGTTTAAAGTTGATACCTCTTACCTCCTAAAGTAAATAGTTCATTAAGGATTTTGGGAAAAGCAATGCTAGTTCAATCCCCAGCTACACACAGCAGTTTCCTCATGCTTAAATGATTTTCATGAGTGGCTGATGAGCTCACTATATGTGGATTGTTTTTCATTTATCTATAATCCCTTTGCAGAAAGGCCCCACCCCTCTTTTTTTTTTTTTTTTTTTTTTGATGCAGGGTCTCGCTCTGTCGACCAGACTGGAGTGCAGTGGCACGGTCATGGCTCACTACAGCCTTGATCTCCCAGGCTCAAGCGATCCTCCCACCTCAACCTCCCAAGTAACTGGGACTACAGGCACCATGCCACCATGTCTGGCTAATTTAAAACAAATTTTTTTTTGTAGAGATAGGGTCTCATTAAACAGCCCATGCTGGTCTTTCACTCCTGGGATCAAGCAGTCTTCCCACCTCAGCTTTACAGTGAAGCTGGAAGGTGAAAGTGAGTGTAGTCTGTCTCATAGCAAATGTACTGGTCCCTTATAGGACTCATTGTATCCACCAACCTCATTCTTGACATTTTATTTTTGCCTGTATTCTGAATTTTTTCAGAGATTGTGTGCTTTTTTTGAAGTTCAAGACAGGCTACTCTAAAAGCTCGTGTGTTTGCATAGTATTTTTCTCACTGGATGTGTGGATCTATTAATTCCATAATTCATTTTTTGTGTGTAAAATGCATAGACATTTTCTTTCCTTAAGCTTCAACTCTCTAGTTGTATTATACTAGTCTTCCCATTTCCAGGTTTTTGTTTTTCTATTTACTGTATGAAGAGGAAGAAGCTGATCTTGGGATATTGTAAGTCTTGGAATTAAAAGACAGGAAAATGCTGTAGAAGTAAAACTATTTAAACTTGAAAGTATTTACATATATATATATTTATAATTAATTTTGGTCCCTTACTGATTTTATGGGTTTATTAAGTACTTAGGAATTAAGCCTACTCTTACTTTAATCTTAAGATTTTTATAGTAAATATTTTAAATACATCTGAAATATTAAGGTAACTATTCAAATACAGTAATAGAGTTGCTGTTCTTTCACCATTTGCTTAGTGGCCAACAGTATTCTGATTGGAATTGATTATTATCATTGGATTGAATACTATATTTTTTGTGTATTCTAAGAGACAACTAACATTAATAAATAAATACCTACACTGTATCTACATATCTTACTCTGTACAACAAGACAGATATTTTGCTCATTTTTTCCTGAGTGGCCTAGAGGGACTGAGACTTTTTTTTTTCTTGAGACAGAGTCTGGCTCTGTCGCCCAGACTGGAGTGCAGTGGTGTGATCTTGGCTCACTGCAAACTCTGCCTCCTGTGTTCAAGCCATCCTCTCACCTCAGGCTCCTGAGTAGGTGGGACCACAGGCATGGGCCACCACGCCCGACTAGTTTTTGAATTTCTTTAGAGACTGGGTTTCCCACATTCACCATGCTGGTCTTGAACTCCTGGGCTCTAGTGAACCGCCTGCCTCGGCCTCCCAAAGTGCTGTGATTACAGGCATGAGCCATCAGCCCAGTCGAGACTGAGACATTTCTGTTTTCTTTTTCTTCTTTCTTGCTTTTTTTTTTGAGGGACGGTCTCACTCACCCAGGCTGGAGTGCTGGCATGATTTCAGCTCACTGTAACCTCCACCTCCCAGGCCCAAGCAATTCTCCCACCTCAGCTTCCCAAGCTTACCTCAGGTGCTCAGCTTCACCTGCAGCACCGCACCTGGCTAATTTTCATTTTTTGTTTTTTTGTAGAGACGGGGTTTCACCATGTTATTCAGGGTGGTCTCTTTTTAACTCTTGAGCTCAAGCGATCCCCCCACCTCGGCCTCCCAAAGTGCTAGGATTACAAGTGTGAGCCACCGTGCACGGCCTGAGACTGAGACATTTCCTAGGGTCACATAGCTAAAGAGTGGCTGTTCAATAATTTGAATTAAAGTCATTTGAAAATTTTTGTTGATCCTTTTATAAAGGACTAGTTCTTGACAAGGTAATGAGAATAAACAAATCATTAATCAAAGGCAACTACTTAAGTAGACTACTCTAAGGCTGGGCACAGTGGCTCATGTCTATGAGCCCAGCACTTTGGGAGGCCAAGGTAGGTGGATCACTTGAGGTCAGGAGTTCAAGACTAGCCTGGCCAACATAGGGAAACCCCTTCTCTACTAAAATACAAAAATTTGCCAATTGTGGTGGCGCACGCCTGTAATCTCAGCTACTTGGGAGGCTGAGGCAGGGGAATCGCTTGAACCTGGGAGGCAGAGGTTGCAGTGAGCTGAGATCGTGCCACTGCACTCCAGGATAAAAACAAAAAACAAACAAACAAAAAACTACTCAAAGGTACCCTTGATTATATTGGATTGCCATAGGTCATTTCAGGTGTTGTAAGAGCAATATAATTTTGTTCATTGCCCATTCCCAAGCACCTAGAGCAGTATCTAGAACATAGTATATGTTCAATAAATATGTTGAAAGAATGAATTTGATTTGGTTTTAAATAATAGAATAGTTGTACTCTGAGGGAAGTGGGAAATACTTAAACAATACTAAGAATTCCATTCTTTAGAGACAAATTACTTAGAAGTTGATAGTGACAAATCAAAAGGGTTGTTGATTGTTGGATTATTCAGGTGATGAAAATGATGGTAGGGGCCATGGAGGCTGAGGAAGAATGAGTCTTAAACACTGAGGAGGCACAAGAGATTGGGTGGCTGGATATAATAGGAGACTGGAAGGAAAGAAGGATTAAGAGGAGAGTGACGATAGTGATAAAAAATAGAATGAAAGAAGATGTGTGGAAAAGAAAGTTTCACTTTGAAGGCTTGATTTTTGAAGTGATGGCAGATATCATAAATGTACATCCAATAGATAGGTGGGAATAGTAAATCAAACAAATGAAAGATTGAATCCAGGATTGATGGGAGACTAATAATGGGTTGCCTGGGGGCAACTACGTTAGTAACATTCGTCAGTGGCAGGTTTTGTTTTTTCATGTTCATTTAAAGGAAGGAGGAGAGATTGAATGTGTTAGAAAAAAGGAAATTGTGATTTAATCAATAATAATTTAGGTAGTATCTTAGCCACTGAATTACAGGCTTTGAGGTAATATAGAAATACCTCAGTTCTTGCTATGGAGTCAAATAGATGATCTAATTGTGGAAGTATACATTTAACAGCTGTTCTAAAATAATGTGTGTCAAAATATAAACCAGTAGTTAATGTAAATAGTGCATTCTTTAGGAGGTTAAAAAGAGAAGACATTAGTGTAGAACAAGTTTTATAGCTGGAGCAGTCTTTTGAGATAAAGACTAGTCAAATTGTTATTTACGGCTGAGGAAACAGCCCTTAGGAGGTTGATCTACTAGATATTTTAAAGCTATCTAAAATTGGGAAGGCTTCAAGGAAGCATTGGTTCTTGAAGGTCTAATATGATTTTTATTGGATGGGAAAGAAAAGGAAAAAATTAGTGAATTTGAAGAGGAATGAGCAAGGTTATGCCAACAATAGCAAAAAAGACTTGCATAATCAAAGGAGTTATAGCTTAGATTATTAGTATGGAACAAGGTAACCTGATAAAATGTCAAGATTAGGAACTTGACTGAAATTACTGTGAACTACACTTTTTTGAATAGGTCAAAGTCAGGAGGAAACTAGTGGCTTTTGAAGTATAATATTCTGTCCAATGTTGTAACCATTAGTTCTAAAATAGAGCACTGGTGTGAATGCCCTTTTAATTTTTTGATAAGACATTCAGGCCATATCTCAGACCTACTACATGAGAATCTCTAGGGTAAGGCCTAGGAACCTATCATTTTCTACTCCTATCCCCAGGTATATGAAAAGTAACAGTTGTGGATCTATGTTTGAGAACCAGTGATTTAAAAGCCAGGTTAGTATATGGAAAGAAACTACTTAGAGAAGTATTCATTGCCCAGCTCTGAGATAATAAAATGTAGACAGTACCATCAGAAAGATTTGTTTAAATTCTTTTAATTAGATTTGATGCACGTTGTTTTTAGAGAGGGAAAGAAGAAAAGTTTCAAGTTTTCTAGTATGAAAGAAATGGATTCAAAATAGTGATAGAAAGCATACTTAGAAGGAGATAGAAGGAGAGGGAGGACAATGTTTTACTTGAGATTAAAGAATGACAGAATAGGCCGGGTGTGGTGGCTCACTCCTGTAATCCTAACACCTTGGGAGGCCAAGGTGGATGGGTCACTTGAGGTCAGGAGATCGAAAACAGCCTGGTCAACATGGTGAAACCCTGTCTCTACTAAAAATATAAAAAACTAGCCAGGCATGGTGGCAGGTGCCTGTGATGGTGGTACTTGGGAGGCTGAGGCAGGACAATCACTTGATCCCCGGAGGTGGAGGTTGCAGTGAGCGAAGATGGTGCCATTGCACTCCAGCCTCGGCAATGAGAGCGAAACTCCATCTTGGGGGTTGGGGGTGGGTGGCAGGGGGGTGGAGAAAGAATGACAGAATAAAATAATTGCCAACATTGTTTTAATAAAAAACATGCTCTTGTGTGGTTATTTAATGGCTGAAAAAGGTGGGGCATGGTGTCTTATGCCTGTAATCCCATCACTTTGGCAGGCCAAGGTGGGTGGATCACTTGAGGTCAGGAGTTCGAAACCAGCCTGGCCAATATGATGAAATGCCATCTCTACTAAAAATACAAAAATTAGCTGGGGATGGTGGTGGGCACCTGTAATCTCACCTAATTGGGAGGCTGAGGCAGGAGAATTGCTTGAACATGGGAGGCGGAGGTTGCGGTGAGCCAAGATTGTGTTACAGCACTCCAGCCTGGGTGACAGAGTGAAACTATCTCAAAAAAAAAAAAAAAGAAGAAAAAAAAAAAAAAAGACCAGGCATGGTGGCTCATGCCTGTAATCCCTGCACTTCGGGAGGCTGAGGTGTGTGGATCACTGGAGGTCAGGAGCTTGAGACCAGCCTGGCCAACATGATAAAACCCTGTCTCTACTAAAAATATAAAAATTATCTGGGCGTGGTGGCGTGCCTGTAGTCCCAGCTTCTTAGGAGGCTGAGGCAGGATAATCTCTTGAACCCAGGAGACAGAGGTTACAGTGAGCCGTAATCACACCACTGCACTGCATACTCCAGCCTGGGTGATGCAGCAAGACTCTGTCTCAAAAAAAAAGGCTAAAAAGTAATAGTGATCAAGCCTAATGGTCTATATAGGTTAAGTAAATAAAAGATAAATGGGGCTGAGCGTGGTGGCTCAAGCCTGTAATCCCAGCACTATGGGAGGTCGAGGCAGGCGGATCACCTGAGGTCAGGAGTTCTAGACCAGCCTGGCCAACATGATGAAACCCCGTCTCTACTAAAAATACAAAAATTAGCTGGGCATCGTGGCGCACGCCTGTAGTCCCAGCTACTTGGGAAGCCGAGGCAGGAGAATCGCTTGAACCTGGGAGGCGGAGGTTGCAGTGGCTAAAGATCGCACCACTGTACTCCAGCCTGGATGACAGAGCGAGACTCCATCTCAAAAAAAAAGTGTTTGCAGGATTTTTTTAAAAAGTTATTTTGTTTTACTTATTTATTTTTTTGAGAGACAGGATCTTGGTCTGTTCCCAAGGCTGGAGTATAGTGGTGCTATCATGGTTCACTGTAACCTCAGACTCCTGGGCTCAAGTGATGCTGTCACCTCAGCCTCCTGATTAGCTGGGATTACAGGCACATACCACTACACCTGGCTAATTTTTAAAAAAATTTTTGTAGAGACAGAGTCTTGGTTTTTTGCCCAGGCTGGCCTCAAACTCCTGGCCTCAAGCAGTCCTCCTGCCTTGGCCTCCCAAAATGTGGGATAACAGGTGTGAGCCACCATATCCAGCCTAGGATTTTGTTGTTGTTTGATTTTTAATTACAGTAAGCTTTGACACTATTTTTTGAAAGAGTAAAAAATATTCTACTCAATACGTCCTTTGGACAAGTAGAATATACCAGTGAAACAAGTTTTTCATATCAAATTTTATCAGTATTTTCGTTTAGCTACTGATTTTCAAACAGTTCTTCAGGTGTACAGGCGTGGACATTCCCTGCTATTTTTTTAAACCACAGATATAGCAAATATGAAGTACAAATGCCTACTGTACCCATTGGCAGACATCTCTGTGGCATTCTCCCTTTATATTTGACTTTCTTAGTATAGCACTTCAAGTGGACACTAACAATTACTGGTTAAAGCATAAGAGATAAAAACTATTTTTTCATGTTACAATCAAAAAGGATGCCTAGATTTCTGTGTTAATATTTCATGTATAGGAAAATTGCTACCAATGCTCAAAAAGAGTTTAAAGGCCACAATTTTAATGTCATTTTAAAAAGTTAAACTTTTAATTTTGTGATAATTATAGATTTGCATATGGTTGTAAGAAATAATAGAGAAATTCTATGTATCTTTACCCAGTATCTTAGTCCATTTAGTGTTGATGTAACAATACCTGAGACTAGATAATTAGTAAAAGGTTTTTTGTATTTTTGCTTGTTTGTTTTTTGTTTTTTATTTTGAGACAGAGTCTCGCTCTGTTGCGCAGGCTGGGGTGCAGTGATGCGATCTCGGCTGGCTGCATGCTCCACCTCCTGGGTTCATGCCATCCTTCTGCCTCAGCCTCCCGAGTAGTTGGGACTACAGGCGCCTGCCACCACGCCTGGCTAATTTTTTTGTATTTTTAGTAAAGACAGGATTTCACTGTGTTAGCCAGGATGGACTCGATCTCCTGACCTTGTGATCCGCCTGCCTCGGCCTCCCAAAGTGCTGGGATTACAGGTGTGAGCTACTGCACCTGGCCTAAAGGGTTTGTTAGTTCACTGCTCTGCAGGCTGGGAAGTTCAAGAAGCATGGTGGCATCACAACATGGAGCAAAATCAAAAGGGAGGTGGACATGTGTGAAAAAGCAAAACTCAAAGGGTGTTATGGCTAAAATTTTAACAACCCACTCTCTCAGGAACTAATCTATTCCTCAGAGAACTAATCCATTCTTGCCAGAGATAACGCTCTCACTACCACAATACTAACACCAAGCCACCCACAGAGTCGGGGCCCTCGTGATCCAGACACCTCCTGTTCAAGGCCCTACCTCTTAAAGGCTCCACGTCACAACCTTGCTTCACTGGAAATAAGGTTTCAACATGAGTTTTGGCAGGGACAAATCTTATTCAAACCATAGTATGCAGTTTCCCTCAGTGGTAACATCTTGTAAAATTGTAGTACAGTGTCCTGACTAGTGTGTATGTTTGTTTTAAGAGACAGGGTCTCCCTTTGTTGCCCAGGTTGGAGAGTAGTATGATCATAGTTTGCTGTAATCTCAAACTCCTAGGCTTAGAAGATCCTCCTACCTCAATCTCCTGAATAGTTAGGACTACAGGCATGCACCACCATGCCCAGCTAGTTTTTTCATTTTTGTAGAGTTTGGGTCACACTATGTAGCGCAGGCTGTTCTGAAACTCCTGGCTTTACGTGATCCTTCTGCCTCAGTCTCCCAAAGTGCTGGAATTCCAGACGTGAGCCAACACACCTCGCCAAGACCAGAATATTGACACTGATACAATCTTCTCATTTTATTCAGGCTTCCCAGTTTTATTTGTACTCATTTGTTTGTCTAGATTTAGTTCTGTACATTATGATCACATAAATGTATCTGTACCCAACCACCACAGTTAAGGTATAGAACAATTTTATCACCACAAGAATCCTTTTTTTTTTTTTTTTTTTTTTCTTGAGATGGAGTCTTGCTCTGTCTCCCAGGCTGGAGTGCAATAGTGCGATCTCAGCTTACTGCAACCTCCTCTCCCGAGTTCACGCCATTCTCCTGCCTCAGTCTCCCAAGTAGCTGGGACTGTAGGCGCCCGCCACCACGCCTGGCCAAGTTTTTGTATTTTTAGTAGAGGCGAGGGTTTCACCATGTTAGCCAGGATGGTCTCGATCTCCTGACCTCGTGATCCACCCACCTCGGCCTCCCAGTGTTGGGATTACAGGCGTGAGCCACGGCGCCCGGCCCACCGCAAGGATCCTTAGTATTGTTCTCCTATGTAACCGTACCTACCTCCCTCTACCCCTTTTCTTAATAACCTATTCTCCATTTCTATAATTTATTACTTTAAGAATGTTGTATAAATGGAGTTAGTGTGTAACTTTTTGAGATTGGCTATTTTTTTTTTTTTCTTTTTTGGGATGGAGTTTTCGCTTTGTCACCCAGTCTGGAGTGCAGTGGTGCAATCTCAGCTCACTGCAACTTCTTCCTCCGAGGTTCAAGCAATTCTCATGCCTCAGTCTCCTGATAGCTGAGCTTACAGGTGCCCACCACCACACCTGGCTAATTTTTTTTTTTTTTTTTTGAGACAGAGTCTTGCTCTGTCACCCAGGCTGAAGTACAGTGGCACAATCTCAGCTCATTGCAAGCTCCGCCTCCTGGGTTCACGCCATTCTCCTGCCTCAGCCTCCCGAGTAGCTGGGACTACAGGCGCCCACCACTATGCCCAGCTAATTTTTTTTTTTTTTTTGTATTTTTAGTAGAGACGGGTTTCACCGTGTTAGCCAGGATGGTCTCGATCTCTTGACCTCGTGATCCACCTGCCTCGGCCTCCCACAGTGGTGGGATTACAGGCATGAGCCACCGTGCCCGGCCTAATTTTTTTTTTTTATTGTTAGTAGAGATGGGTTTCATCATCTTGTCCAGGCTGGTCTTGAACTCCTGACCTCAAATTATACACCTGCATCAGCCTCCCAAAGTGCTGAGATTACAAGTGTGAGCTACTGTGCCCCGCCAAGATTGGCTTTTTTTTTTTTTTTCTGCTCAGCATAATTACCTTGGATTTACCCAAGTTGTTGCATGTATTGATAGTTTGTTCCTTTATATTGCTGAGTAGTGTTCCTTTTAATTTTATTCTCTTGCTTTATTATTACTTTTTTTGAGACAGAGTTTTGCTCTTGTTGCCCAGCTGTGCAGTTCAACTGATTCTTCTGCTTCAGCCTCCTGAGTAGCTGGGACTACAGGCATGCACCACCACGCCCGGCTAATTTTTGTATTTTTTTTTTTTTTTGAGACAGAATCTTGCTCAGTCGCCCAGGCTGGAGTACAGTGGCCGGATCTCAGCTCACTGCAAGCTCTGCCTCCCGGGTTTACGCCATTCTCCTGCCTCAGCCTCCCGAGTAGCTAGGACTACAGGCGCCCGCCACCTTGCCCGGCTAGTTTTTTGTATTTTTTAGTAGAGATGGGGTTTCACCGTGTTAGCCAGGATGGTCTTGATCTTCTGACCTCGTGATCCGCCCGTCTTGGCCTCCCAGAGTGCTGGGATTACAGGCGTGAGCCACCGCACCCGGCCTAATTTTTGTATTTTTAGTAGAGATGGGGTTTCACCACGTTGGCCAGGCTGGCCTCGAACTCCTGACCTCAGGTGATTCACCCACCTTGGCCTCCCAAAGTGCTGGGATTACAGGTGTGAGCCACCGCACCTGGTCATAAACACAAATTTTAAGACTTTGAGACTGTATTTTCCCACGTTTGTGGTGTTTTAATGCATTGTTACAGATTGAATGTAAATTTGTTGACTAGATCAGGTTTGAGGGAGGAGCAAGGTCACTTTGTTAGTGCGGTTTCATTTAATGATCAGAGGAAATGCAATCCAGATATTCTGGAGTGAGATACTTAAGTATTTAATTTCCCTTTTTGAGAGAGGCAGCTGCAAGTGTTTTTTTTCTTTTTTTTTTAAGGCAGAGTCTGTCACCCAGACTGGAGTGCAGTGGAGCAATGTTGGCTCACTGCAACCTCTGTCTCCTAGGTTCAAGCAATTCTGGTGCCTCAGCCTCTCAAGTAGCTGGGATTACAAGTGTGCCTCACCACACCCAGCTTATTTTTGTATTTTTAGTAGAGACAGGGTTACACCATGTTGGCCAGGCTGGTCTTGAATTCCTTACCTCAGGTGACCCGCCCGCCTAGGCCTCCCAAAGTGCTGGGATTACAAGTGTGAGCCACAGCTCTCGGCCATCTGGCAGTTTTTAATTTCAGGCAAACTGATGTGTAGGCTCTGGAATCAGACCACAAGGGTTCAGATCTTGATTTGGCTATTAGTTACGAACTTTGAACAAATCTAACTTGTCTACCTTATTGTAAAATGGGGATAATATACCTATATCGTAGGATTATTGTGGAGATTAAGCATTGTAAGCACTCAGAATTTGCTATCATTATTATTATAACCAATAGCTGGGGAAGTTTGGGTATCAGAGAAGTGCTTGTAGAGCACTATCTGGTAGTAATGTTAGCTCAGTTGTAGAAATACATATTCATTTTGTTATCAGATTTGTATTTTACAGTTTTTTAGAATCTAAAATTCTGTTGTTTTGATTACTTGGAGTAATCTGTTAATGTGCTTGTAATTGTAAGATCATCAACCTAAATCAACTTTCATTTATAGTTGAAAGTCAGAACAGTGAAATGACTTGCCCAAGCATTCATAGGTAGTAACTTGGAATGGATCTTGATTGACTAGTGTTCTTTTCATTTTACCTTAGTCAGCTGCTGTAAATTAAATCTTAAATGAATAATAAAGGCTGTTTAATTTCCCATCTCAGTTACATGTCTGCTCAAAATTTCTTTCAAGTTTCTTTAATTATTTCCATTCGTAATTAAGCCAAAAATTTACCTCCTTAGTCTCTCAGTGATACACATCCAAAATATATACATTAATTTAATTTAAAATATTTATTGAGCACTGTGCCAGGTGCTTATAAAGGACAGAAATATAGTAAATGGCTCTTTCCTCAAAGAGATAGTTATATTGGGCACTTTTATTTGTAATTTTAGAAAATATTTTTCCTCATATTTTTATTCTTTCTGCCTTTTGGGTACCATATTAATCTTTAAAGTGTTATTTTTTTGTTTTCTTTTTTTTTAAAGACAGGGTCTCCCTCTGTCACCCAGGCTGGGGTGCAGTTGTGCAATCATGGCTCACTACAGCCTTGACCTCCTGGGCTCAAACAATCCTGCCATCTCAGCCTCCCAAGTAACTGGGACTACAGGTGTGCATCACTACATCCAGCTAATTTTTGTATTTTTTGTAGGGACGAAGTCTCACTGTGTTGCCCAGGCTGCTCTTGAACTCCTGGGCTCAAGTAGTCTACCTGCCTTAGCTGCTGGAAGTGCTGGGATTACAGGTGTGAGCCACTGCACCCAGCCTGTTTTCTGTTTATTTTAACATGGTCTTAAAGGCAGCTTCAGACTTCCAGTTTTCCTGATAAACTGTTTTCTACTTTAATTGCTTTTTTTTTTGCCTTTTACTTCATTTTTCCTACTTTAGAGTTGTGTTTGTTTTTATTGTTTTTGTTTTGGTATTGCCTTTGCTAAATCTGTTTTTAATATTGTATTAAAATTTAACATTTTTTAAAGTTATTTTTAAAATTGTTTAAATATTAAATTTAATATTGTATCCCAGTGTTTCTTTTTCCAATTTGATTTAGTATTTAGCTTTGATTGTTGCCTTTACTTGTGTTTATATTCATTTGTGTAAAAGGAAGAATAAATTTATCCTTTTAAGAATTGGCTGCTTTGTGTGAGTCACTTTGGTTTTAGGTACCATGTTAGTTAGAAGTAACTGTAATTTTATGCCATTTTAAAATAGCTCAAAACTCCTATGTTCACTTGGTTTCTAGGTCTATTCTGGATAAGCAGGTTTTGTGAAGACATTTATTCTTTCTTGGACCTCAGATTTACCAGACATCTCATGGTATTTCCTTTTATATTATTTCTTTAATGGCTGCCATTTATTCTCAGTGTATTTTGTACATATTTTACTTGTCAGCTGGATGACCAGTTTTTTGATTCACATGTAAGATGTGAAACATTGTGTTAATTGTTCAGGTTGTATTAAAAACCTTTTCCCTTTATTTATAACCTTTTTTTTTTTTTATTTTTGAGACAGAGTCTCGCTCTGCTGCCAGGCTGGAGTACAGTGGCACAATCTCAGCTCACTACAGCCTCTGACTCCCTGTTTCAAGCGATTACTCCTGCCTCAGCCTCCCGAGTAGCTGGGATTACAGGCACATGCCACCAAGCCCAGCTAATTTTCGTATTTTCAGTAGAGACAAGGTTTCATCATGTTGGCCACACTAGTCTCAAACTCCTGACCTCAGTTGATTTGCCCACCTCGGCCTCCCAAAGTGCTGGGATTACAGGTGTGAGCCAGCACACCCGGCCTATTTTTGACTGTTTTTTAAGCTCACTGTGTTAAAGGTCACATCTTTTCTGCTTACTACAGTGGCTTTTCCTTTTTGAAAAAGCTGTGATTTGACCCTAACAAATTCATCATTTTATTAAATATCAACAAGATTTTTAAGCAATGTGAGTTTTCTCATTATAAGATTTTTTATATTAATGAAAATAGTGAAATATTTGCCTTAATGTCTTAATACATATGACCTCTTGTCTTCTGACCTCTTGTGAGTAAATTACTGAGATCTGCTTTTCCTATTGAATCAAATTTAGAGTCCACAGTTCTGTTTCAGATGTGATGATGTATCTTTGTTGTGAGGATGAGCTTCTGTGTTTTTAGGGAAATGCAGTTATGGGAATGTCATGTAGTTGTTTTTAATGACACTTGATTATACAGGGTGATAGTTCGCTTAGTTAATTAAGCCAGAGCTGCAGTTTCATCTCAAGTGCTCTAATGCATTCACCAGTTCTTTGTAGAATGCTGTTATGTTCCAGGCACTGTGCAGTTTGGAAGACAAGCAGCAATAGCACAAATAAAAGTCATTGTCTGAAGGAGGTTTGTGGCAAGCTCTTTACTGAAACAGCTCAAGTGTGGTGTTTATTGAGGATGGCATATTTATATAAAAAGGGACATACTGGTAAATAAATACCTAAGTAGGTTATTTTAAATTAGAAGTATCACTCAGTTACTTAAAAGACTTTAATAATGACTTGATTTCCTTTCAGTGTCTGCCTCTAGTAAATAAGTATACCACTAAATATAGTATATACCTAAAGTGCAAGACTTTTTATGAGTCTAGCATAAAAAACAGTATTTCTTCAAGTAGCAATTCTTATAGCTGCCTATAATATTTAGTTAACATTTGAGAATATCCAGGTTAATTCCTGTTTCACAGATTATACAGATTTTGAGTTCATACATTATGGGGGAAGATTGCCAAAGTGGGTAAATAACGTGTTAATAGTGGTTTGAATTCTCCAAGAAAACTAGCCTTGAACTTTTAAACTATGTGTAACTGGAGGAGAGCTACCAGATTACAAATTATTATAATATAAAAATATGTAATAGTAGACAATTGCACACTGCTTTTCAATATTTCAGGTATTACATTACAGAGACAAGGATAATGGCTGTTGCTGTTTTCTAATTTATAGGATTATCTATAGTGGTTTTGTTCCTGAGTTGCAACTGTATAATTTTTGAAAAGACTTTGAGTAGATATTTTATAAACATACCTATAGCCACTGTTATGTAGTGAATTTAAATTAGAAAAATTGATGTTGAAGCTAAGTATCTTTTAGTTGCTGTTGTAAATTTAAAAAAAAAAAACTTAGTTTTTTCTACTAATTGAATTAGGGGGTATTAACTCTTTAATAACTGAACAGTATTAATGGAAGAAAAAGAGAACTCCCTCAACAGTATACCTAGATTTACCTGTTATAGAAAATGATAACTACTGTACAGTAATTGAATTTATTATCAATAACATAGTGTCCCTTACATACAAATACAAACAATAGAGTAGAATTGGTTCAAATCCTGGTTTCATCTCTTAAATGGAGCAACCTTGATTAAGTTATTTTTAAACCATGGTAGCTGGGGGAGAGCTACCAGACTACTAATTATTATAATATGAAAATATACAATAATAGACAATTACACAGTGCTTTTCAGTATTAGCCTGTTTTGGTTTTCTTTTCCTCAGTGGTAAAATGGAGATACCTACCTTAGAATTAGGAGGATTAAATAGACCATCCATGTAAAAAGCTGATTATGGTGCTTAGTCCATAGTAAGTACTCAGTATTTGTTAGTATATTGTTAGATCACTCACTGAACAAAGAAGACTTATTTTTGCATACTGGCACTGTAAGAAATTACATTTTATCCTTTAAAATGAATATTTTTGGTTCTTCACTAAATATGCCTTAGTAATCTTGTGGCATCCTAAATTCATTCCCTCAGAAAGATTGTGATTTAGAAACTTTTCTTTTGATCATGATCACATAACTCAGTTCCAGAAAAATTAATGAGAGAGACTCTAAGCAAATTTCAATTTATTGAGTTTTTAATAAAGAATGTTTTCTTCATGTTATTTTACTTACTATTATAGTATGACTGTTGCTTTTTTGTTTCCTTTTCTTTTAAACAGGGTTTGTGGATGCACTTAGATGTTTGCAATGAGCACTGTGGCTGGCATGCCCCAGTGTTTTGGATACCAATGCATAGGACTCCATAGTAATCGAATTTACCAGAGGCGAACGTCATGAGCATAGTGATCCCATTGGGGGTTGATACAGCAGAGACGTCATACTTGGAAATGGCTGCAGGTTCAGAGTAAGTATTTAAATTGGTTACATAAGCAAAAAAAAAAAAGGAAACCCTTCTGGAGTTAGAAAGTAGGAAGAGCTGTAAGTGGAAAATATTAAATTTCTTCTTTCCTAGCCATTTTTTAAAGTAAAAACAAAAACAAAAACGGTTACCTTTCTCAAACACTGAGAACATGATTGCTAACCTTGTTTTACTTTTAGATAGTATTACCACTAATATTCATTACTGAAGTATTGACATGATTTTTTTTGACTCCAAATTTCTGAGAATTGATACATTTTTTACGAACTGTGTTTTACTATAGTATTTGATATTGTTTCCAGTGTCACTAGAGCCACCTGCTGACAGGAGTCATTAGTTTGTTGGTGCTTGGGTTCCCCCCACCCCCAGCAACCAGGTGGAGTTTTGCTGTGTCACCCAGGCTGGAACGCAGTGGCTCTATCTGGGCTCACTGCAACCTCCGCCACCCGGGTTCAAGCAATTGTCCTACCTCAGCCTCCTGAGTAGCTGTATTACAGGCGTGTGTCACCACATGCAGCTAATTTTTGTATTTTTAGTAGAGATGGGGTTTCATCATGTTGGCTAGGCTGGTCTTGAACTCCTGACCTGGTGATCCACTCGCCTCGGCCTCCCAGAGTGTTGGGATTACAGACGTGAACCCTGTGCTCAGTTGGTGCTCAGGTATTTTTAGTTTGAATTTGTATAATTGAAGATTCTAACATATTTTGTATATAATGAAATATTTGCAAAAACTTTTTACTTGTTCTTTTTTCTCTCAGTGCTTAACATTTTTGCTTGTGATTTCTTGACACTTAATCCACTATGAAGAAGCTATTTTTTCTGTTGCTTTTAAAGTGAGTGTTGATTTGTTTGTACTAATTGGAGGTGCTTTCATTTAAGCGTGGCTTTGTTTTTGTATTCAAAAGCCCGCTTTAAAGTACTGTCCTTGCATTGTTTACAACTATTCTTTTTTTGTTGTTTGTTTGTTTTATGACAGAGTCTGGCTCTGTCATCCAGGCTGGAGTGCAGTAGGGCAATCTTGGCTCACTGCAACCTCCAGGCTCAAGGGATTCTCATGTCTTAGCCTCCTAAGTAGCTGAGATTACAGGTGCATGCCACCACACCCAGCTCATTTTTGTATTTTTAGTAGAAACAGTGTTTCACCACATTGACCAGGCTGGCCTCGAACTCCTGGGCTCAAATGATCTGCCCACCTTGGCCCCCAAAGTGCTGGGATTACAGGCATGAACCACCGTGCCCAGCCATGTTTACACCTGTTCTTAGGGTGATGCTGAATTTTTCATTTGTTTCATACTTAATTATAAACAATTTTTTCTTATTTTTTTCGCTTGTAATACAGAGCTCGTTGTATTCATATAATGTTCTGTAACAGTGTTAAGCAGCTCCCCTACTTTGAGCAAGATGTTTTATATAAAATATCTTACTCATCCCAGCAAAAAGGCAGGTATTATTTTCATTTTATAAGAAATGCAGCTCAAGGAGATTAACATATTTGCCTGTGGCCACATAATTAATAAAAAGTAGAGTTAGGTTTGAACCCAGAGTTGCTTGGCTCCAGATTCATGCAGCCACATAGGTCAGAAGAGTCACATTTAGTTAATAGAGGAGTACAATGAAGTGAAATGCCACATGTGATGAACTGAGGACAATTGTCATACCAAACTTCATTTGCTCTTTATTTTTAAATTTCTTATGTATTTTAATACAAATATTTAAAAATAATAGATTGTAAGAGAGAGAAAAGAAGTAGACAAATTTTGATCACAAATCTGAAGGAGTATATTGAGAAGTCATGGAGATTTTTTACACCTATTAATATAACAATTAGTATAACCTATTCATGTTATGCCTTCAATAACATACACTGGCTATGGTTATATCATTGAGGTGTATGTTATTGGAGGTCTTAACACTCAAAGGGAAAATTAGAGGTTTTACCTAGGCTCTAAGATGCTGGTGTGAGCTTCTCATCAAAACCCACTTACAGTTTGAGAGTTTATACAGAGAAGAAATTAGATTTTTAATTGGGTAGAAGAACGTCCTTTAAGTCCAATTTCTGAGGAATTAGAGCTTATTTATTCAATCATTCTAAACTGTTCTTTTTCTCTAAATGCCTCTCTCAATTTAATGATAGGCATTTTTCCCTTTTTAGATTTTCAGTTCTAACTTACTTAAATTTCTGCACTAATAATATATGATGTGGCTTAGATGATAGTTTATGATGATTTTTTAATGAATAAGGACATTCTGGTATAAAACAAATAAGATTTTAAATTTGTAAAGTGGTTCCAGAAAAATGTGGCAATATCAAATAGATTATTGCAAACAGAGTAGTGGTTGTTCTTCCTTTAACGTTTTTGACATTAATTTAGAATTACAACATGTTTGTAAATAGCCTGTTTTCGTTTTTAAGAATGGAAATATTACATAAATAATTCGGCTCAGTGCAGTGGCTTATGCTTATAATTCCAGTATTTTGGGAGTCTGAGGCTTGAGCCCAGCAGTTTGAGACCAGCCTGGGTAATACAATGAGACCCAGTCTCTACAAAATAAAAAAATTTTAAAAATTAGCTTGGCATGGTGGTGCATGCCTGTAGGCCCAGCTACTTGGGAGGCTGAGGTGGGAGGATCACTTGAGCCCAGGAGTTCCAGGTTGCAGTGAGCCATGATCACACCGCTGCGTTTCAGCCTAGGTGACAGAGCAAGACCTAGTCTCAAAAAAGTAAAACAAAATAATTCTACTTCTGATGACCAAAAATGTTCTCTATATTTGTAAAGTTAGTGAAGTAATGAAAATTAAAGTGGTATAAATTTAGGACTACCAAAATTTAGGCTTTGGGTAACTCTAGTCTAAAATAAGATCCAGTACCATTTTGTAATATAGGCTGTTTGCTTCATTAAGTAAATAATCAACAGTCATAAATAGTACTCTGGTAAATTTCACAGGGATAGTAGGGACAATGCAGTTTGATGGGAAAAATGCTAGACCAATTTAAGGACTTTAAGGTATTTTTTCTTTGCTATTATAGTACCATGTTGACTTAGAATTAAGAGTTCAGAGTTTATTTTACAAATATGGACACTGAGACCCCAGAGTATAGTTATGTGGCATGTCCCAAGGGTGTATAGTGACTTTAGTGGTAGAGGTAGGACTTGGATGTAGAGTTTGTGACACTTAGATCAGTCATCTCCTGGTCTGTAAAACTGGAGACTGGACTATCTGCTCCATAAAATACCTCCTAGGATAGTGTCTGATTATCAGTTTGGAGCAACAGTGACCCTATTTCCAAGAATAATTCAGTCCCACTACAGTCAGTCTCATACCAGGCAGATCGCAGTAGCTAATCTACCAGTAGTTTTGTGACAGTGTTGTTGGGGGAGTCAATGAATTGCCCTCTGAAGATCCACTATCACCGATTCTAGGCCAGGAGAATGCTACTTTCAGTCTTCGATATCTCTGAGGGAAAGGAAACCACACCCTGATACTCCCTTGGAGCCAGATGCAAACCAGCCTTGCCACACTATTTGTTCTACCTGCTTTACTTACCAAGGCTTAGGAGCAGCATTTCACCTTCTCCGGGCTCCCAGTATCACCTGAAGGGGTCAAAGGTAGGGCCTGGGTGACTCATTTGGATTAAGTCTTGACCCTTTGTCAATTTTATCTGTGCCTCTAATTCCTGTAATTGGGCACGTCTAAAATGTAGGTCCATTCAGATGTCCAAATCCTTATGGTGTTCTTCCTTTTATTAATTCTTCCACCTGCTATGTATAATTTAGTTATTACTGTGACCATGCTACCATCATCACATTAAGGCCCATGCCTAGTTTTTAGGTCTTCTTATATTGCCCGATCTCGCAGCAGAATTTGATACTGTTGACCCTCTTTACCTTTGGCTTTAGTGAAAATATATATATACGTTTAAGTTGTGGCAAAATAGATACAACATTTATCATGTTAATCATTTTTAAGTGAACAATTCAGCGGCAGTAAGTACATTCACAGTGTTGTGCAGCCATCACTACTGTTTTCGAACCCTATCATCCCAAATAGAAACTCTGCATTCATTAAATAACTCCTCCTTTCCCGCTTCTCCTTGTACCTCGTAGCCTCTATTCTAGTTTCTATCTCTATTTGCCTATTCTAGATACCTCATATAAGTGGAATTATAAAATACTTATTCTCTTATGTCCGGCTTATTTTACTTAGCATAATGTTTTCAGGATTCATCCATGTTATAGCATATACCAGAATTCCATTCCTTTTTATGGCTGAATAGTAGTCCATTGTATAGATGAACTATATTTTGCTTATCCATTCATCTCTTGATGTACACTTTGGGTTGTTCCTACCTTTTGGCTATTGTCAATAATACTGCTGTGAACATTGGTGTACAAGTATCTGTTTGACTCCCTGTTTTAAGTTCTTCTGGTTTTATAGCTAGGAGTGGAATTGCTAGGTCATGACATAATTCCACATTTAACATTTTGAGGAATCGCCGAACTCTTTTTCCATCTGGTTTTCTTTTTATGGCATGATCTCCTTTTTAAATGTTTCTTCTTTTTCTTAAATATTTGTGTTTTCTAGGGATCTGCACTACCTTACTTTGTAAACTGTCCTGGAGATTTCATCTACTTTTATAGCTTTCACTGTTTTTGTATGCTCATGACTTCCAAATCAGCCTTACCTAATTCTCTCATGAGCTCCACTCACATAGCCCTCTCCGTTACTAGACCACTTAGATGTTCTGTGAGTAGTTCAAACTTAATAAAATTAGTACTATACTAACATACTAATTCTCTCTTCTTTCCCTCTCATCCTCTCTAGTAAATTTACACCAAAAAAGCCCTTTTATTCATATATTCTGTTTTTCACTCAAAGACAACAATACACATAAACCATAATTTTTTCTAAAAACACATAAGTCATTTAATTTTCCCAGTTTTTTACATCACTGGTTCCTTGTTGCCTTTAAGTCTAAATTCAGACTCATTCTAATAGTATGCAAAGGCTTTCTTTTTTTCTTCCTTTCTTCAAACTCCTGTTTGAATGGTTTCGTGGTATTCCAGTCTAGAGGTGTACCAAAATTAAGTTTTAATCAGTCTCTTATTGAATATGTAAGTTGTTTGAGCCAAATATTACAGTGAAATCAGCATTCTGGCATAATTTTTGTGCATGTCTTTAGTGATTTACTTAGAATAAATGTGATCTAGAATTACTAGGTCAAATGGAATGCAAGATCTTTTTAAAGGCTACTGATATATGTTGCCAGATTGCATTCCTGAAAGTTTTTGTCTACTCAGAAGAAGTCAATACCCTGGCAGTTGGGGACATTTAGTGTCAGAGAAAGTAGGTTTATAGAATTTAACTCTTGAGAGTGTCACATTATGATAGCATGTAAATACATCAAAATTTACCTTGCCATCTAATTTTATGTAATATATTCTGAGAAGTTAAGACTATGTACAATACAGTTTAACAAAATTGCCATTAAAATAGTTAGTTGTATTTTAAAAGTTGATGTGTCAAATGTGATCCCAAGACCATCCCCAGGCTCAAAGATTTGCTGGAAGGACTCACAGGATCCAGAATGTAGTTGTACTCATGGCTAAGATTTATTACAGCAGAATAATCCAAAGTGAAATCAGCAAAGGGAAAAGGTACATGGAGTGAAACCTGGAGGAAAGCAGGTGCAAGATTCCATGAGGCTTCTCCCCATTGAGGCACATAGGATGCATTTAATTTCTTCAGCAGTGAATTGTGACAATACATGTGAAATGTTGTCTACCAAGGAAGCTCATTGGAGACTCAGTACCCAAACTTTTTATTGAGGGATGGCACGTAGGCACCTGCCTAGAATGTACCAAAATTCCAGACTCCCAGAAAGAAAATAGGTATACAACATAAACCATATTGTTTGTATAAACAGTGTAGGCAGAGTAAGCTACCCTTATCATTTGAGGAACGTTTCTTATCAATGTAGAGAACTGTTTACCAGCTAAATTCCCAAATGCCAGCCAAGGGCCACCCTTGTAGGAGGTCTTTCTACCCTCTGGTAACTATCCTCTGCACAGTTGAGTTTTGCAGGATTAAGTTGAACTATATGAATGCCGTTTTTATAGGTCAGAGTTGGTCTGATATCAGTAATTCTGTATTTTCAACTTAATAGTAAGAGAAGAAGGAATGAATTACTATTTGTTGAGTGCTGCTGTGCCAGGTAAATGTTTTACATGTGTTACTGCATTATTTTTATACTGTGAGCTCAATGTTAACTTCTTCCCACTGATGTGAAAACAAAGGCTCAGAAGGGTTAACTAACTTCCCTGAAGTCACGGATTATAAGGTATCAGAACTAGGGTGATATTCCTGGTCTATTTTAGATCCATGTCTTGCTTTTACTCACTAAACCAGTGCTGTTAGTTATCGGTTGAATTTATTACTACCTGTGCTTTTCAAATACTTCTGCAGAAACAAAATATGTAAAACAGATAAAAGAAAAACAACTCTGGTTAAAATGGAAGTGAAGGGCTTAGAGCACTTTTAACCCTTTTCCTACCATAGACATTCCCAAGGAGCTTGCACAAGACAATAACTGTGCTCTTAGGAAAAAGAAACGAAATGGAAACACCCTGTGTTTCAGCAGCTATAGTAGACAATTGTGTGAAATCCCTTTTTTGAGGGGGTGGGATAGGGGCTCAAATAAAGGACCTCAAGGTTGCACAGGCTGTATGTAGTACAGTAGTGTGATCATGGGTCACTGAAGCCTCCACCTCCCAGGCTCAAGCAGTCCTCCTATCACAGCATATCGAGTAGCTGGGACTACAGGTGCACACCATCACACCTGACTAATTTTGTATTTTTTTGTAGAGACAGGGTTTTGCCATGTTGTCCAGGCTAGTCTTGAACTCATGGGCTCAAGCAATCTGTCTGCTTTGGCCTCCCAAAGTGCTGAGATTATAGGCATGAGCCCCGGTGCATGGCCAAAATCCTCATTTTTTAATACCAGGAAATCTCATGATAATTTTATTCAGCCAACTGAAGGATTAAATGCTGGGTTTTTTAAAAACTCCTATTTTGACATTTAAAATTTGATTATTTAAGGGAATAGAGTTTTAAAAACCTGGGTCAACATGTGACATTTAATACTAGATTTTATAGCTAGCTCAGTTTCTCCATACATTTTCTCATTTTTAAATTTAATTTGGTTCCTGATTATTAAAAAGTGTGTGTGTGTGTTGTTGAAAATCCTCTTTTACTTTCCTAATTATTTTGGAATTTAGAATTAAATTTAGAACAAGGGTCAACAGAACTTTCCTGTAAAGGGCCAAAGAGTAAATCTTTAAGACTTGCAATGATATGGTTTCTCTTGTAACTCAACTCTGCTCTTGCGGCTGGAAAGCAGACTGTGTGTGTAAATGAATGGACATGACAGTGTTCCGATAACACTTTGTCTACAGAATCAGGAAGCAGGCTGGATTTGGCCCAGGGGTTCTAGTTTGCCTACCACTCGTTTAGAGCAAAGAAATATTGATAATATACTGATTCTAACAAAGAGTACTAGTTTTTCTCTGATTTTATTGGCTTAAGCAAGTACTATTTCAATGGTATGACTTTCTTTAAATGTAATTATGTAGAGGAAACAGCAAGTACAAAAGGTCCAAGGCAGGAACTAATTTAGATTGTCCTAAAGAACAGGGAAAAAATATCAAAAATGGGATAATAGACCAAGGAAAGAATATTAAGAAGAGATTAGAGGAGTAGGGCCTAGGGGCCATAAGAAGTTAAGATTTTAAGTGAAATAAGTGCTGGCCAGGCGTGGTGGCTCACACCTGTATTCCTAGCACTTTGGGAGGCTGAGGCTGTCCGGTTGCTTGAGCGCAAGAATTCAGGACTGGCCTTGGCAACATGATAAAATCCCATCTGTACAAAAAAAAAAAAAAATACCAAAGTTAGCCAAATATGGTTGCTTGTGTGCCTGTAGTCCCAGCCACTTGGGCTGAGGTGGGAAGATTGCTTGAGCCTGGGAGGTCTAGGCTGCAGTGAGCCGAGATCGCACCTCTGCATTCTAGACTGGGTGACAAAGTGAGACCGTGTCTGATAAAGAAAAAAAAAAAAGTTCTAATTCAGTGCTCTAAATTGGTAAATATTTATTGAGGGCTTGTTATATGCCAGCTACTCTATGGGTCCTGGGGACACAACTTCAATCTAAAATTTTGTATTTATATTCAAATTCTGTTTTTTCTCTTATAAAACAGAAAAATGGCCAGGCGCAGTGGCTCACACCTGTAATCCCAGCACTTGGGAGACTGAGGTGGGTGGATCACCTGAGATCAGGAATTCGAGACCGGCCTGCTGAACATGAGGAAACCCCGTCTCTACTAAAAATACAAAAAATTAGCTGGGTGTGATGACAGGCGCCTGTAATCCCAGCTACTTGGAGGCAGATGCAGGAGAATTGGTTGAACCCAGGAGACAGAGGTTGCAGTGAGCTGAGATCATGCCACTGCACTCCAGCCTGGGCAACGAGCAAAACTCCGTCTCAAAAAAAAAAAAAAAAAGAAAAAAGAAAAATGTCACTTTAAAAAAAATTAGAGTCCTGTTCCTCCACTTGCCCTCTGGATCTTATCCCTTCTCACCTTTTCAAAATCTTCATTCTTCCCTCTTGGCTGCAGTCATCCCATGTCTCTTGCATCTTCAGTTTCTGTATTAGATCATTCCTGTCACATACAAATATAACAGAATTATTTCCATTTTTTATTATTTCATTCCTCTAATTCTCTTTATAGCAAAACACCTTGAGAAAGCTGTTTGTACTTATTATCAGGTTGCACAGCACTACTATAACCTCCTGTGTTGTCAAACTAATTGGTAGTCTTGTATAATTTATATACATTTTTTCAGATTTGATGTAAATAATCATCCCTTCCCTTCCTTCCTACTAGAAAGGTTTAATTTTGGATTTTTGGGTACCACACTTAACTGACCACTATTGCTCATTTTTTCCTGGTTTATTCTGTTATGCCCAGGCACTTTAAATGTCTAAGGTTCAACTGCAGTCCCCTCTTCTTTTAAAAAACTTGGTTTTTAGGTTATTACCTGGCTTTAAATATAATCTCGATGTGTGGTTACCCTCAGTTTTTTATCTCCAGTCATAATCTTCCTAAGCTTCAGACTTGCATACACAAATTGACAGCTTCACTTAGAATTCTTGATCTTCTTCTGCCCCCAAATCTACTTTTGGTTGTTGATTTTTAGGCTCATCTACTTCTTTTTTCCTTTACTTTTTTTTTGTTTCTTTTTTCTTTTCTTTTTTTTCTTTTTTTTTTTTTTTTTGAGACAGTCTTGCTCTGTCACCCAGGGTAGAGTGCAGTGGCATGATCTTGGCTCACTGCAATCTCCACCTTCAGGATTCATGTGAACCTTTTGCCTCAGCCTCCCGAGTAGCTGAGATTACAGACGGCCACCAAGCCTGGCTAATTTTTTTATTTTTAGTCGAGATGGGTTTCACCGTGTTGGCCAGGCTGGTCTCAAACTCCTGGCCTCAAGTGATCCACCTGCCTCGGCCTCCCAAAGTGCTGGATTTACAGGGATGAATCACAGCACCAGTCCTCATCTATTTCTTTCTTTCTTTCTTTCCTTTTTTTTTTTTTTTTTTTGAGATGGAGTTTCACTCTTGTTGTCCAGGCTGGAGTGCAGTGGTGCGATCTTGGCTCACTGCAACCTCCGCTTTCCAGGTTCAAGCGATTGTCCTGCCTCAGCTTCCCAAGTAGCTGGCATTACAGGCATGCGCCATCATACGCAGCTAATTTTGTATGTTTAGTAGAGGCAGGGTTTCTCCATGTTGGTCAGGCTGGTTTCGAACTCCCGACCTCAAGTGATTCTGCCTTGGCCTCCCAAAGTGCTGGGATTACAGGCGTGAGCCACTGCCCTCACATCATCTGTGTCTTTAAATGGCTCCATCTCTATCCAGTTGCTTAAGTTAAAACCCTAAGCTGTCAGTCTTGATTGGTCCTTTCCCCTTAACCCCCATGTTTAATTTGTTGGTCAGTACTGTGTCCTCCTTCAAAGTATATTTTTGTGGAGTCTTGCTCTGTCACCCAGGCTGGAGTGCAATGGCACGATATTGGTTCACTGCAACCTCCGCCTCCTGGGTTCAAGCAGTTCTCCTGCCTCAGCCTCCAGAGTAGATGGGACTACAGGTGTGCGCTACCATACCCAGGTAATTTTTATATTTTTAACAGGATTTCATCATGTTGGCCAGGCTGGTTTCGAACTCCTGACCTCAGGTGATCCGCCCTCCTCTGCCTCACAAAGTGCTGGGGTTACAGGCATGAACCGCCACGCCTGGCCAAAAGTATATTTTGAATCAATACACTTATATCCATTTCTACTGTTGTCCTAATCCAGGCCTTTGTAATCTCTTGACTAACACTGGAGTGGAATACTCTCCATGTTTCTCTTTTGCCTTCTATCATTTATTCTCTGTAGAAGCTGCTGCACTTCTGAAGCATAAATCAGATCATGTAATTCTCCCACTTAAAAAGCTTTCAATGACTTTCTGTTTTACTTAAAATATTAACTTTTTATGACCATAAGGCCCTCCTTTCTAATCTCTTCTCACTATTCTCTTCTTATCCCACTATTACTTCCATATTGATTTTTTGTTGTTGTTCTTTTGAATATTTTACATTTGTTTCTGCCTTAGGGACTTTGTACTCATGCTTTCCTCTGTCTGGATCATTCTTATGTTCTTGGCATAATATTAGCTAAACTCAAATATCACATTCTAGTGAGGCCTCCCCTCTTCCATTATCTATAATAGTATCTGAAATACTTCTGTTGTTTTATTTCATTGCTGCCATGCTTTATATTTTTACTAAAACATAAGCTTTATGACTATAAACATCTTAACCTGTTTTATCACTATATCTACAACGCCTAGCAAAGGGTTTGGCATATAGTAAGCATTAAGTTATGAACCATATTGCTTGAAGGTCATTTTTTATTTTTATTTATTTTTTATTTTTATATCTGAGAAGAAGTCTCACTCTGTCACCCAGACTGGAGTGCAGTGGCGCACTCTTGGCTCACTGCAACTTCTGCATCCCAGGTTCAAGCGATTCTCCTGCCTCAGCCTCCCAAGTAGCTGGGATTACAGATGTGCACCACCGCGCCCAACTAATTTTTTTTTTTTTTTTTTTGGATTTTTATTAGAGATGGGGTTTCACCATGTTGGCCAGACTGGTCTCAAACTCCCAACCTCAGGTAATCTGCCCAACTTGGCTTCCCAAAGTGCTGAGATTTCAGGCATGAGCCACTGCACCCAGCCTATATTGCTTGAAGGTCAAATAGTTAACCCTGAAGTTTATTATATTAAGAAGGATTATTGAATGCCCATATCCTAACTATATTTCCGTTGTTAAGAAGAGATAGAACTAAAGCTAGACATATTTTATAGCCTCTTCATTGTAGAAAGATGTCAGGTGCTATGTAATTGAATGAAAAGTCCCTCATATATAAATAGTCTTTAAAAATTGGCATGATTTCAGTATATTGAATGCTAAGTTTTTTAAAGTAGCAGTTCTGGTTAATACCTGTTTTGGGAAGCTGGAAATTTTTTAAAGGCATTAGGAAACTAGCAGAATTAAGTAGTGATGAGAGGGAGATTGAAATTTACTATTAATACCTATATTATCTAAGTGGTTGTTTACTGACCATGATGTAATAAATTGAGACAGAACGTAGGAAGAGAAGGGATGTAAAATTCTTCAGTATAAAGAATTTTAACAAGTAATGGTATTTTTTGAGTGATAGTATTTTTACTATGAAATTTTTTGCATACTGTTTAGTTGATGAAGGATTAAAGATCTAGTTTTCCAGATCCTATAGTTATAAGAATTTAAGAACTTAAAATATATAATAATTTTATTCTCTCAACTCTAAAGTCTATGTAAAGATTGCTTTTCAGAATTTATAGTAATGTGCTCTACATCAAAGATAAGCACTTGAAGCTGATTCTGGCTGGGCCCAGTGACTCATGCCTGTGATCCCAGCACTTTTGAGAGATCAAGGTGGGGGGATTGCTTGAGCCCAGGATTTCTGAAACTAGCCTGGGCAACATAGTGAGACCCCTGCTGTCTACAAAAAATTTTTAAAAAAGTAGCCAGGCATAGTGGCTCATGACTGTAATCTACTCAGGAGGCTGAGGTGGGAGGATCACTCAAGCCCAGGAGTTTAATGCTACAGTGAGCTATGGTCACACCAGTACACTGCAGCTTGGGTGACAGAGTAACACCTTGTCTCTTAAAAAAAAAAACAAAAACAAACAAACAAAAAAACAGGCCAGGCGTGGTGGCTCATGCCTGTAATCCCCGTACTTTGCGAGCCAAGGTGGGCAGATCACCTGAGGTTGGGGGCTTGAGACCAACCTGGCCAACGTGGCGATACCTGGTCTAAAAATACAAAAACTTACTGGGTGTGGTGGTGCATGCTTGTAATCCCAGCTACTAGGAGGCCAAGACACGAGAATCGCTTGAACCCGGGAGGTGAAGCTTGCAGTGAGCCGCGATACATCACTGCGCTCCAGCCTGGGTGACAGAGTGAGACTCTGTCTCAAAAAAAAAAGAAAAAAGGAAGGTTGCTAAAATTTTTTTTTTTTTTTTTTAAAGAAAGGCAAGAGAATTAAGAATGACTTTTGTTGGTAGTGTAATTGATAGATTCATCAAAGTCTTTTATTTTCACAGGTCATTGTATCAGATGAACCTAACAATGGTTAATGTACCCTGTGTTCTGTAACTCATAAAAAAATGAAGGCAAATCATTAAGGTAGTTGGCCCTGTACTTGAGAGTTGAAGGAACTCAAGGAAAAAAAAGGGAAAAAATTGGAGAATTATTTGTTGTAAAAGCAAGTTGCTCTGTCCATCCGTCCATTCGTCCATCCGCCGGCCGTCCATCCATCCATCCATCCATCCATCCATCCATCCATCCATCTATCTTCTTTCCTTCCTTCCTACCTACCTACCTACCTACCTTTATTTGAGATGGAGTTTTGCTTGTCACCCAGGCTGGAGTGCAATGGCGCAATCTCGGCTCACTGCAGCCTCCGTCTCCTGGGTTCAAGCAATTCTCCTGCCTCAGCCTCCCGAGTAGCTGGGATTACAGGCATGCGCCATCATGCCCAGCTAATTTTGTATTTTTAGTAAAGTCGGGGATTCACCATGTTGGTCAGGCTTGTTCTCGAACTCCTGACCTCAGGTGATCCACCTGCCTCGGCCTCCCAAAGTGCTAGGATTACAGGCGTGAGCCACCACGTCCAGCCCGCAAGTTACATACTTTAAAATCTCTTTGTTAAATAAAAAAGTTACCAGTTTGGACCCTGGATGCCATACACTCAGGAGGATCACTTTGAAACTAGACATAGTGCCAGGTGCTTTTCAGAAAAGTGAAGAATTAGATTGAGCAGAGGAAATGTACCTATTTGTGAGTGAGGATGATGGAAGGAGTCTTAGAGAGGTAGTACTTTTTACCTGCTCTGATCAGTTTCAGGGCTTCTGCTGAGCCTACTGAATCTAGGAGAGTTATTTACAGATTACCCCGCCTCACATTTCAAGCTCTTAGTTTTATTTTGTCATAACACTACTCCACTTACATCATTAACTTGCTTGGGAGAGAGAAACCAGTAGTGACTCTGTGTAGTTTTTGTTTTTCTTTTATGTGTGTGTGTGTTTTTTTTTTTTTTTTTTTTTTTTTTGAGATGGGGTCTCACTATATTGCCTAGGCTGAACTCAAACTCCTGAGCTCAAGTGATCCTCCTGCCTCAGCCTCCCAAAGTGCTGGGATTACAGGTGTGAGCTACCATGCCTGGCCATTTTTCTGTTTTTGTTTTTGTTTTGTTTTGTTGTTGTTTTAGAGATGTGGTCTTTTTATGTTTCCCAGGCTGGTCTCAAACTGCTGGCCTGAAGCCATCCTCCTACCTTGGCCTCCCAGAGTGCTGGGATTACAGGTGTGAGCTGTTGTGCCAGGCCCTCTGTGTAGTTTTTCAGGATAAGAGATCATATTCATTCCTTAGCTGGATACGCAGGGTTCTTCTTGAACTAGTCCTTGTCTGTTCTCATCTCTGGCACATCCTCCACTCCTTTAACTGTTCTGAATTTTAGTAATTCTTCTTCAGTCTGTTCTTCCTAAACTTCAGTGAACATAAAATCGAAGATGTTTATTGAAATGTAGATTTCTAAGCCCAATCTTTAAACATTCTGGTTCATTACATTTAAGTAGAGCTGTGAAAAGTAACAACTTGCACTACAGGTAATTGTGCTGCTGGTTGTCTGTAAATCATGCTTAGAGAAACGTGCTTAAATGTGTCATGTTGATAGCTTTGAGTGCATGTGTGCTTTCTGTCTGGAGTACTTTCTCCATTTCTTTGCCTTCTCTATTTCATGGACTTGTTAAATTGCCATTCTTTAAAACTTGCTTAAATGTGACTACTATTATGAAGGCTCCTGTGCATACCTCTGATGACACTACTGTAATTATTGTTACACTTGTTTGTTTGCCTGTAAGTCAGTTTCTTAAGAAGGACCACTTTATTTTTTTATTTCTAGCATTTGGTACAGTATCTCACTGCCTGGTACTTACTGTGTGCTCAAATGTTTATTGATTGTAAGAAAACTATATTATTGTTAAGTTCCTTGAAGGCAGAGACAGTGTCTTATCTTTGTGTCTCTGATGGTCGCTAGTGAACATTTAAGCCCTCAATATTTGTTTAATCAGTGCTATCAAAGTGGTTTAAATGGATGTAGTCTCTGGGGGTCTCTGTGAGCTTTTTGATGTTTTAAAAAATTTGCTATTTAATTTGGAGCTAGGAAAAAAATTTTAAGTATATTTGGGATCATTCCAGATGACTACCACTTTATACCAAATGCTGCCATGAGATTTCAGTGCAAGTACTTGAATTTATGTCAGATGTTTATGTTATAAGATCACAGAGAGATACAGTTTATTGTGATGTTTTTCTAAATCCAAACCTCCAAAGGAAAATCTGACTCTATCTATTACAGGCATTTAGATATTACTTGCTTTTGAGAGACTGCTTACATGAATAAACACTATTCCTGAAGTCTGAGCTTTACATACTACTTGAAGATTCCACCTGCCATATTTTCCTGTCTTTTTGCATATGCATGGGGTATTGTCTTCCTCCAGCATTACTGAGTTTTTCCTATATATTATTTGTAGTAAATTTCTTTTACTAGGGTAATAGGTTCTGTCTCCTCTAACAAAATTAGTGATTTATTGAAAGCAGGTGTTGTTGGGCTTGTACATAGAATCACTCTATTGGAAGTTTGAATTATTATGAACTGAAGTTATAAAACAATTTTTAAGGAGCTTCAGAGTATTTATAGTTGTACTTGAGAGCAAATTCTGAACAAATAAGTAGCGTAATGTATCTGTGTAAGGCGTTATAGTTGAGAAAATGCGTTTGCCCATCCTTTATATCATTCGAACTTCATTTTGCTGGGAAGAAGGTAAAGCAAATATCCTTATTCCCACTTTACAAATAAAAAACCTCAAGTTCAGAGGTGAATATGGCATTCTTTCTACTGGAGAAAATGTCTCATTAAGAAAGAGTTTGGGAAAAAAAATAGATGCATAATAGAAGATTGTTAGCAGAGCACAAAAATATGAAAAGTAATAACAATACAGTAAAGAAGTGCTTCATGAATACTAAAATTAGGGAGTTGAAGCAGTCAAGAAAGGGCTCTTTTAAGAATACTTGAAATAAACCTTGAAAAATGTATTGAAATTAAGGAGTAAGTGTTAAGAGATATTCTACAAATAGGAGTTTAGAAATGCCCAGGACATCTTTGTGAGTTGGAGGAAAAATGATAGACTACTGTTCTTGCTGGTACCCAGCGTATAGAGATACTAAATGTAAGATAAAAATGCTTGAGGAACTTTTTTATTTCCACTTTTTAGTATGGAAATGCAAATATATACATGATGGTATGCAAAACAGAATAGTAATCCCAGGTGGCCATTACTTAGCTTCAGCAGTATTCAAAGTTTTGCCAATCTTGTTTCATCTGTCTTTCAGTTGGTTTTTTTGTTCTTGTTTTGATACAGAGTCTCACTCTGTCATCCTAGGCTGACAGTGGTATGATCATAGCTCACTGCATCCTCAACTTCCCTATCTCAAGTGATCCTTCTGCTTCAGCCTCCTGAGTAGCTGAAGCTTAGGACTTTAGGTGTGAGCCACCATGCCCAGCTAATTTTTTCATTTTTTGGTAGAGGTGGGATCTTGCTGTGTTGCCCAGACTGGTCATGAACTTCTGGCCTCACGTGATCCTCCCTTTTTGCCCCCAAAAGTGCTGTGATTGTAAGCATGAGCCACCGCACCTAGCCTCTTAAGTATTTTAAAACAAATTCCAGTTTCACCCAGGTATTATTTCACCCATGTATTATTCAGTTATCTATCACTAACAGTTAAGGACTTTTTTGTTCTGTTACAGTACTATTATATAACAAAATTAACATAAAATATCCAGTTCATCTTCAAATTTTTTCACTCGTCTCAAAAATCTTTTTGTAATGTGTTCAAACTGGGATCCAAACAAAATTCACATACTACATTTGCTTGAAATGTCTCTTGAATCTGTCTTCATCTATAACAACCCCCCTCTTTTAAAATTTGTTGTCCTTTATGCTGTAGACTTGGTGAAGAAACTGGAAAATTTGGCCTATAGAAGTTTTAACATTCTGGAGTTGGCTGATTGCCTCCTTCTGGTGTCATGTAATATTCAACTTCCCCCATATTTCTGATAAACTGGTATTTGGATTTAGAGATATAATTAGCTTCAAGTTCTGTTCTTTTCCTTTTCTCTTTTTCTTTTCAGTATGATATTTTGTAGGTGGGATGGTGTACTTCCTATCACATAGCATTAGGAGAGGCAAATAAAGCTTGGTTGTCTAACTCCTAATGATAATAATAATGATCAACAGATTCAGGTATTGTCATCTTGTCTACCTATCAACCTTTTACCTAAGAGTTTCAGCATCCATGGTTATTTGTTGCCTAGTTATATAACCTCTTAAGGGTTGCAGTGTAGTTATTTTTCTAATTTATTTATTTCTTCTGCATTTTTTAGCTGTTGGGGAATTTCTAAAAGAAGCAGTCAGCACCTAAGTATTGGCTTATATATTAACAAGAGAATATACTTACCATTTTAGTTACAGAGCTGAGTTGCATGTTAGAATCCCCTTTTATGCATTTCGGTTATTCTACTTGTTGGAAACAGAATTCAGAGTTTTGAAAGGTGACTTCATCTACAGATTATGGTGGTTTTGACCATACCTTGTTGCTTATATATTGGGAATAATTTCATTACCTGCTACTAGGTTGGTGCAAAAGTAATTGCAGTTTATTTTTGACCATTTTGAAAATTTTTGAACATTTTGAATTCTTGGAGTATGCAATGAATATCTTTTGGGAAATTTCCCATGGATAAAGAGAAAATGTTTTTTGGATTCAGTGATTTTAGAACATATACATACTTTCTGCTGACAGGTTAAAAAAAAAGAACATACAAAGCAGTATATTAATGAGTATAAACCACTATATAAGCTCTTCACTCTCTGTGATATCAAAATTATGTATGTGAAATCTCATTTTTCTATAGGATGAACACTACATCATGGATTATGTTTTGATACATAATTATATCAACACTTATATAAATAATTATGAAGTATATATAACACTTAGAAATGTAACACTTCTGTCCTTACATTTGGGAAGAAGGAAAAAGAAATTCATGCTTGTTTTGCTGTTGAATCTCAAACTGCAAAAGTTATGGCCGCTACTCCAAAACATCCAAGTTTTGCCCACACCTTTTAGTAACACATTTTGCAGAGTTTGATCTAAATTTTTGAGAGTGAATCTTTATGCTCTGGCCACAGTTCCTGCATGTTGCTTTAATAATAGTATTGTAAATCGTTGCTAAAACTTCACTTCTTCCTTCTTATGTAATTTTTAAAGAATTTAGAAAGTGTCACTGTTGTAATCAACGGCAGTTTGGTAGTATCTGTCAGTTTTATGGACATTTGCCCTTTTGTTCAGCAATTGTACCTCCAGGAATTCATGTTATAGAAATACTGTCATTTATGAAGAAAAGATAAATGGATGTACATTTGCAGTAATACTTTTAATAGTGAAAAATAGAAGTAATGTCATTATCTACCAGTAGGGGAAATTGTTAAATTAATTTATATTCCTATAATGAAATAAGCAATTATTACCAAGAATTAAGTATATATGTTGATATTTAAAGATGGAAAAAGTAAATCACGAATACATAGAGTATATTTTTGGATTTTATAAAGCAAAAATTGTGTAGATATGATGCATAGAAAAGTTTATAGAGAAAGATACATGGCAGTATTAACATGGGAATGTTTGGGAGTTGGGTGGAGACATGGGCTTTCACTTCCTTATTACTGCTATATTTAGATTTTCTACAATGAGCATTTATTAATTTTGAAATTAAGAAACATTTCTTTTAAAATAATGAATAAGTGAATTCTTAATGTAACAGCATAGACTTTAGCTGAATATTGATTTTCTTTTATTTTCTTTTTTTTTTTTTATTGTGACAGAGTCTCAACTCTGTCCCCCAGGCTGGAGTGCAGTAGTGCAATCTCAGCTCACTGCAACTTCTGCCTCCTGGGTTCAAGCAATTCTCCTGCCTCAGCCTCCCAAGTAGCTGGGATTACGGGTGCCTGCCATCGCCCCTGGCTACTTATTGTATTTTTAGTAGAGATGGGGTTTCACCATCTTGGCCAGGCTGGTCTTGAACTCCTGACCTCATGATCCACCTGCCTCAGCCTCCCAAAGTGCCGAGATTACAGGTGAATATTGGTTTTCAAAGTACAGTCATGCATGCATAGCAACGTTTCGGTGAACACCAGACCACATAATACAATGGTGGTCCCATAAGATTATATTGGAGGTGCCCTCTAAACATGTACCATTTTCTATCTTTTATATTGTCTTTTTACTGTACATGTTTTTTTCTCTTTTTAGAGACAGAGTTTCATTCCGTTGCCCAGGCTAGAGTGCAGTGACATGATCATAGCTCACTGTAACCTCAAACTTCTAGGCCCAAACAGTTCTCCCACCTCAGTCTCCTAAGTAGCTAGGACTACAGACGTGTGCCAACATGCTTGGCTAGTTTTTTTTTTAATTTTTAATTTCTGTAGAGAAAATATTGCTATCTTGCCCAAGCTATTCCGGAACTCCAGGCTTTAAGTGACCCTCCTGTCTCAGACTCCCAAAGTGTTGAGATCATTGGCTGAGCCACCACATCCAGCCCTTATTTTCTGTTTAGATATGTTTAGATACAGAATACTTAGCATTGTGTTACAATTACTTACAATATTCAGTGCATAACATGTTGTATAGGTTTGTAGCCTAGGAGCAATAGCTATGCCATTTAGCCTAGGTATGTAGTAGGCTATACCATCTAGGTTTGTGTAAGGTACACTCTTGTCATGTTCACACAACAGTGAAATCACCTAATGATGTATTTCTCAGAATGTATCTCCAACATTAAGCAAAGCATGACTGTATTCAGAACATATTGGAGACTCTTTGCAATCTCCTTTAGAACCATTTGATAACCTCAGTTTGTATCTCCCCTTTTTGCTAATTCTGGCCTACAGTGCTTACAACAGCAGCCACTGAGAGCTAAATTGAGACTTCGTGAAGGGATGACAGTATATTAAGAAGCAGTGGACTGTAAAAAATGTTTTTTATGCCACTAGTCTCATGATGAATCAGAATATAACCACTAAAAATTCTTAAATTAAATAATAGTGCAAATAGTACTAAGTTCTAATGGAAAGTTTTGAATAGGAGGTAGGATAAAGATTGTCATGAAAAATTTTTCAAGTGCTGTTATAGTTTTGTAAAACAAAGGCACAGAAACAAATCATGTTATTGAGTATTTGCAAGGGAGAGATTAATTTTAGTGTGAACTGACCTCAGCTGTAGGTTCACAACCTCGTTGATCAATAGGAATTAACCAAATAGAGCTCAGGAGGATTGGTAAGAGTAAAGAAGTTGGGAAAGTGATGTATGTAAAATGCGAGGCCAGGGAGCTTGTAAGTCAACAACAGTGGGCAAATGTTGGATCAGTAGTTGGTCAGTCTCCATCATCTAAGACCAGAATTGCTCATCTTACAGTTGGCTATTTATGTTTTTTTCAGGCATATAATCCTGGTTTATTGTGAAACTTCCTATTCCTTAAGTTTACTGACATTTCCAAGACACTATTATGTTAATATCTGGTCACAGTCAACACATGCATATATTTTTGAACACTGAAATGCATACTTCAGTTCTACTTGAGGTCTATATAGATTCTGTGTGTTTTAGTCTTGCTTAAATTATTTCTACCACTTCTTTGCACCCCTTTGCTTAGTTTTCTCAGTGCTGTAGAGTTTATTAAATAATATTTGGCCTTTAGTAATTTTTTTTAATGAGAGAGAGGGAAACTATATTCGAACTTGGAGGGGGACATTTACTTAATTAAACAGAAGTTTGCTTATGACACATAATCTAGATGGGATATATCTTATCTATAGTGCATCCACCTGCTATAAGTAGGTATTGTATATGTATAGCCAATATTTTACTATAAGTACTTTATCATTTTAATTGATTAAGAGAAAAAAATGAATGGAATTCTCTTTGATGCAACTTTTTCCCCCCAGACCAGAATCCGTAGAAGCTAGCCCTGTGGTAGTTGAGAAATCCAACAGTTATCCCCACCAGTTATATACCAGCAGCTCACATCATTCACACAGTTACATTGGTTTGCCCTATGCGGTAAGTGTTAAACATTTCTTTGAAGAAACATTTTTAAATTTAGATATTGAAAGTAGATGTGTGTGATATTGTGCTTAAAACGGCGTGTTTAAAAAGCATGGTTGTTTCATACTATCAAAATAATTAGGTGTTTAATTTTTCATTAACCATTAAGGGATTGAAGTTCTATAAAAGTGAAGAGCTTCTCTTATTATTTTGCAGTTTATGCTGTTAATAGTTTGATATTTCTTCCTAAGAGAATATAGATAAGGTTGTGTTGTACTACCTACTACTATTGGTTTTGAATTATATAGTAATTAATTTTAATTTTTTAATTTTTAGTTTTTGAATTATATCGTAAATTTTATAGTTATTTATTGAGCACTTGTTATGTGTCAGACATATATTATTTAATCATTAAAAACAACTTCATGAGATGTAGTTTTCACCTTTTATTTCATAGGTGAGAAAATGAAAGTCCATCTAATTTATTAAATGCTGCATATCTAGTAAGAGGCAGCATTTAGATTCAAACGTAATTACATAGTAACACATTTGTGATACTATGGAGGTGGAATTATGAGAGATGTTTACTACTTGGACCAGAATAAAAATTACTAAATTAAAAAAACCTGTATTATATTTATAGCAATAAATATGTCTTTTTTTTTATTCTTTAGGCTCCATATTTCTGAGATGTGTGTTTTTCTGTTTTCTTTTCTTTTTTTTTTTTTTAACACTTCTATTCTCACATCTTAATACCTTCTTTCATCTTGGAGGTGGAGCTATGTATGTGACCATAGGACTATGAAGATATCTTATGATTTGGTAGGGAGGGAATGAAATTTGGATGTGAATGTGACCACTCCCAGTTTGAAGATAGATATATTCACTTACTACTGTGGTTTAATATCTGGCTTCACCAAGTCATTTTTTAAATGGTATTAAGGAAGGAATGAGCCAATCTCATATCTCTTGAGTATTGAAATTAAGGGTTGAATTTTATTTATTTAAGTTGCTTGGTTCATATCATTGTTGAAATTAAATAATATTGTGCTATATTTGTGTTTAATTATTCAGGACCATAATTATGGTGCTCGTCCTCCTCCAACACCTCCGGCTTCCCCTCCTCCATCAGTCCTTATTAGCAAAAACGAAGTAGGCATATTTACCACTCCTAATTTTGATGAAACTTCCAGTGCTACTACAATCAGCACATCTGAGGATGGAAGTTATGGTACTGATGTAACCAGGTGCATATGTGGTTTTACACATGATGATGGATACATGATCTGTTGTGACAAATGCAGGTAAAATATTTTACACCATTATTTTATTTTTCTTGAATACTGATAACCTTTGGTAATGTTGGAAAAGATAACTAAAGTCACTTTCAAGGGAATTAATGAATACATATTTTAAGTGGGACTTCTACTATTGATGCAGTCCTAGAAAAAGCTTCCTATGTGAAAAAAGAGTTTACTAGAAATCCCTGTTGTTAACTGAGTAACAGTCAGTTCTGAACTTTATTCGTGTAGGATCACATTTTTCTTTTCACTTAGTTCAGTAGTAGTACAAGTACATAAATATAGCAGTAGACAAGATAGAAATGAGAGAATTTAGTCATTTGTATTTCCTTTGGAATAATTTGTGCTTAGTCAACTGTGATTTTCCAGTTTTGGGGAAAGTAAACATTTTGATTGATGTTTGTTTGACCTGACTCTCTCACCTCCTTTTGACTTGAACCTTGCAGCACTCTGGAGTCTCCTTGAACCAGAACCAGTCTCCCCTCCCCCAACCCTGGTTCAGCCACCAAGAAAGGCCTCCTCCCCTAGAGAAGATGTGATTGGGACAGAAAGTGGGGTTTTGTTTCATTTTTGTTTTCCTTTTTTTTTTTTTTTTTTTAATGCGGGGGAAGGATTTGGGGAAGATGAAGAGGGAACAGTAGGATTTCAGCCTGAAAGTTACTGAGTTTATCCCCTGCATAGGGTGGGAAGCAGAGAGTACTTAAGCAGTGCATTGTAGAGGGCAAGAAAGTTTGGGAGCTTTACAGAATTTCCTGGGTCTGGTCATTATGGTGTTACTTAATTATCTGATGTGATATAGTATGGCATATACCCATATTTGAATGTAAGTATAAAAATGGACCCTAAAGCCAAGTATTACTTTGCATTATTTGTAATATTATCCCCATCTATTAGATTAGGTGATTAGGAGTTGAATATTATTGATACAAACATGCAATTAGCATTATGTTTCAAAAACTTTGTTTACTCTTGCCAAAAAATGAGAAATTCAAATATTAAGTGGAATGTAAAATTTGATATTTTTATGGAAACTTTTAATATTAACACTTTGAGTTTATCTTAATAATAAAAACATATTGTAATATCTTTCCAAATGTAAAAATAAATTTTCATTACCTGTAACACATTCTACCATGAATAATGACTTCAGTAAATTTATTTAGGAGGTAAATTAAAAAACTAAAAATAACTTCAGTGACACTTTGCTTTCCTCATAGTAGAAGATGTCAAATCATATTGTAGCCAATCATATAAAAAAGCTTTCTTTTGGCTCATCTTGTCTAATGCGATAAATTATATACCATTTGGTGTATAATTTTTATTTTAATATATGACCTTAGCAGTGTTTTCCTTTTAACTGCGATGGTCTATATATAATATACAGTTATCTCTATTAGAAAATAGTAAAAATGTCCTTAGGAGTTTTTATATCCATCTACAAATTATTGAAGGACCAGTTCACAGTTTTTGGATTATTCAAGGTATTTACTTCTCAGATAGTACTTTTTGTTGTGAATCTAATATTTGTTATTCTGTTTTTCTGTTGCTCAGCCTGTAGTCTCCTGGAAGGCTCTATTCTTACTTTACGTTGCCTCATTGTTTTTACATGTTCCTACTACTTATACTCATCTCTTTGACATCCACAGCTCTGATTATTTATTCATATTCTAGCTTTGTTTCTTCTGTTGTCTGCATGACATCATTATTTGCCCCACAAATTTAATTTAATTT
Organism: Piliocolobus tephrosceles; assembly: GCF_002776525.5. NCBI lineage: Eukaryota > Metazoa > Chordata > Mammalia > Primates > Cercopithecidae > Piliocolobus > Piliocolobus tephrosceles. The sequence goes on from NC_045441.1 coordinate 97,654,882, forward strand.
GTTATTTTAACCCTTGTCATTTGCGCTACTTTTCTTTTTCACATCTTTTTTCCACTTTGATAACTATTTCACATTCTGTCAGTTCTTGCCCAAACATTCTCAGTTGAAAAGTAAAGAACAACACAATAGCTGTTAGTTTGGTACAGTAGTCCCTCCTTTCCCCTGGGGGGTGTGTTCCAAGACCCGCAGTAGATGCCTTAAACTGCAGAGAGTACTGAACCCTACAGTACTGTTTTTTCCTGTACATAAATACCTATGATAAAGTTTAATTTATAAAGTTTAATTTATAAAGTAGATGCAGTAAGAGATTAACAACAATTATAACAGCATACTGTAATAGAAGTAAATGTGGACTTTGTCTCTCTCCTTTTCTCTCTTTCCTTCTGCCCGCCTCTCTCCCTCTTCCTGAAAATATCTTAGTATTTTCAGACTGTGGTTGAACACAGGTAAATGAAACCACGAAAAGCAAACCATGGATAAGGGGAAGCTACTGTAGCTATATATTAGAAGTAGTTTATTGTTATGTAAAGAATAACTAAGACTGTTTTTGGAGTCAGGCGTATCAACTTTAGACAAATTAGTCTTGGCAATAAAATACAATAATAACAAATTAAGAAATTTGCCTCAAACTGGTCCGTGTATTCCATTAAAAGTAATTAGGTTTAATCTCTTTCTTCATAGAATGTCTCTTATATTCTTTAACTTATTTTTCTCTGGCGTTAATTCTGGTTCTGCCCTCCTTTAACTCAAGTGTGGAATGTTGGAAACATCTCTTTAGTTGATCTTTCTGCTTGCAGTTTCTTAACTTCTTTGAATTAATACTACATGCCACCAAAGCACCTCTAGTTGTTACCTGTTGACAGAGGAAATCTACAGGCGTGTCTAAAGTTGATACGCCTGACTCCAAAAATAGTCTTAGTTATTCTTTACATAACAATAAACTACTTCTAATATATAGCTACAGTAGCTTCCCCTTATCCATGGTTTGCTTTTCGTGGTTTCATTTACCTGTGTTCAACCACAGTCTGAAAATACTAAGATATTTTCAGGAAGAGGGAGAGAGGCGGGCAGAAGGAAAGAGAGAAAAGGAGAGAGACAAAGTCCACATTTACTTCTATTACAGTATGCTGTTATAATTGTTGTTAATCTCTTACTGCATCTACTTTATAAATTAAACTTTATAAATTAAACTTTATCATAGGTATTTATGTACAGGAAAAAACAGTACTGTAGGGTTCAGTACTCTCTGCAGTTTAAGGCATCTACTGCGGGTCTTGGAACACACCCCCCAGGGGAAAGGAGGGACTACTGTACCAAACTAACAGCTATTGTACATTCCAGGTCCTAAATAATCTGTACTTCACTAATCCAATTTTAACCTCCTCCTTTTTCTCAAAATGAGTATTTTTCTTCATATATGTTAAGCGCCTTGCCACCTTCTCTTCATATCTGATACATGATATTTGATAAATGTTGCTACACTGATAGCTTACTATTTCCCAAATGAGGTTCGAGTCAAGTTCATTATTCTCCAAGGTGCTTTTCTCATTAATTACAAGTAGTGTGGCCATCTCTATGTTGTGATTTCTAATAATATTTGTAGAATAAATTATACATTTTATATTTTAAAATTGTATTTGCTTTAAAAATTTATGTATCCTATATTTGTCCTCTTGCTTTTGCATCTCAAATTTTATCTCCTTGAAGACACATTTCTATGAATTTCTCAGAGTACCTTTTAGGAGTGCTAAGCTCAAAGTAGGTGCTTATTAAATGATAGTTAAATGGAATATCAAATCTTAATTTAAGGATGACTTAAATAATATTACATATGTTCTGCTTTTTTTTTTTTTTTAAGCGTTTGGCAACATATTGACTGCATGGGGATTGATAGGCAGCATATTCCTGATACATATCTATGTGAACGTTGTCAGCCTAGGTAAGTTGCACATATCTGGTAACATTGCCAGTAATTTTACTGAGGTAATACTAGTTAACAGAAACTCCTTTATGAATTCAAGTTAAAGAATTAATGAATCACAGCCGGGCATGGTGGCTCATGTCTGTAGTGCCAACTACTTGGGAGGCTCAGGCAGGAGGATTGCTTGAGCACAGGAGGTTGAGGCTGCAGTGAGCTTTGATTGTGCTGCTGCACTCCAGCCTGGGTGACAGAGCAAAACCCAGTCTCTTTTTTCAAAAAAAAAAGGACTAATGGATCACTGTATTTTATCGATTCTAACATACACTTTTCCATTTTTATGTGTATTCTTACTATTATTTTTGTATTCTGACAACTCTAAAATCAGGAAAATATCTATCAATAATGGGTCATAGTTCATAGGGTTTTTACTTTATTAATGATGCATAAAATAATAGTGCATCTTCTACCTGATGGCATCTTTTTAAATTGGAATGCACTATGGTTAAAGAGTTACTAGATGAATACTCCCTTAAAGAATTTGGTAGATCTGTCATTCTTCCTGTTTGTAATATGTTTTTTCCACATTTCTTTTTTGTTTTTTAAAATCTTTTTATTATGGACATTTCAAACTTATGTAAAAGTAAAATAACATATAATGAACCTACATTTCCACCACCCTCAGTAATTATCGACATTCTTGTCCCATGTATACTGCCATGTGTTTCTTCTCCCTTTATGTGTTGTTTTAAGGCAAATCCCAGATATATTATTTCATCCATGTATATTACAGTATATATGTATTTGTGTGTATATATATTTCAGAATATGTCTGTCAAAGAATTCTTTTTACAAAAATAATTACAAACAGGCTGGGCGAGGTGGCTGAGGCCTGTAATCCCAGCACTTTGGGAGGCCGAGGTAGATGGATCACAAGAGCCCAGGAGTTTGACACCAGCTTGGCATCATGGTGAAACCCCATCTCTACTAAAAATACAAAAGATGAGCCAGGCGTGGTGTCACTCACCTGTAGTCCTAGCCTCTTGGGAGGCTGAGGTAGGGGGATGTCCTGAGCCTGTGAGGCTGCAGTGAGGCATGGTCATTCCACTGTGCCCCAGCTTGGGTGACAGAGTGAGAGCCGGTTTCAAAAAAACAACCGCAAAGCCATTATTATACATGGAACAAAATCTCTGGCTCATCCAGCCATTGTTATGATATTTATTGGTTGATATTCATTTCTCAAGTCTCTAAACCTACTCCTCACTCCCTACCACCCCTGGTCACCATTACAGTGTGCTTGTTTAGGGAACTCAGCTGTTTGTCCTGATGAGTTTTGCCAGTTGTTTTCTCATGATTTCCCAAGTTTCCCTGACCTATTCTGTAAGAAGATGTTTATAGGCTTGATCAGATTTATGTTCAATTTCTTTTTTTATATATAAGACTATTTTCATAGTTAGACTGTGTTGTCTTATCAGATGGAACCTGATTTCTGGTTGTCTTATGTTGGGAGCCGGTGATAGTCCTAGGTCTACTAATTTATTTGGGGTTGCAAATTAGTGATATGTTAATTCTGTTGTTCATTACTTATCAGCTGGAATATTTTTATAGGAACAAGCTTCTCTGTCTTTTTTTTTTTTTTTTTTTTTTGTAAGACAGGATCTCACTTTGTCAAACAGGCTACACTCAGTGGTGTGACCACAGCTCACTGCAGCCTCAGCCTCCTGGGCTCAGGTGATTCTCCCATCCTTCCACCTCAGCCTGCCAAGTAACCGGGACTACAGGCATTACCACCATGCCTGACTAGTTTTTGTAGTTTTTTTTTTTTTTTTTATATACAGAGTTTCACCATGTTGTCCAGGCTGGTCTAGAACTCCTGGGCTCAAGCAATCCTCCCACCTCGGCCTCCCAAAGTGTTGGGATTACAGGCGACAGCCACCTTGGCCGGCCACGTCTCTATATTAACTATTCAGTTCTCTTAACGTATTGAGGAAAGGCAGGATAAATGCTTGTTGAGTCTTAGCCTTTATTTACTCGTTTTCAGAATGATGAAAAATTAAGTGTCATTATAAACTCATGGATTTAAACCATACTGGATGTCAGTCTATTGCAGTTATTACCCTTATTGATGCTTAAATTTCATTCCATTTCTGGTCAGTAGGAACCTCTTCAAGCTGGTTATCAAGTCCTTTAAACAATACCCTAGTGGTACTTGATGGCGAAGAAGTTATCTGGTGTTACGAGATGTCTCAGGCTTATCCTGCACTTCTGTGCCCCAGATTCAGAGTTAGCTTACAAGACCAGGACTGGAGAGCTAGTCATGCCCTTTCCTACTAGATTGGTCACTGTTCCTAGTCTTTTTAGTAGACAAAGCTAGGTAGTATGTTTCATCTGTTTCTTTAAGATAAAATACATGAGTTTATACTGATAATTGCGATTGAAATTTAGGAATACAAGTTTTATGTAGCTGTTTCACGTTTATCCTAGTTGTCAACAATACAGAGAATAATGTAATTAGAATATCTCACAATTGGTTAACTGTTTAATCCTACACAAGAATAGAATAGTCTTGGAGTAACACCACCACTAACACTAGCACCAACAATATGATTGTGTAAAACAATTTAGTACTTCCCCCCCATAGGGCATAGTATACGAGGGTTTTATAGTCAATATTGTGTTTTAAGTCTCTTGAAATAATTTTGTGTTTATAACACCAACGGGATACACACTTATGTTGTTTAGGTTATTAATTTTATTGATTTTTAAAAAATTAAATGTTCTGAGTTGTAGATTCACATGCAGTTGTGAAATAATGTAGAGTGAGCCTAGATAGCTTGTACCTGTTTTGCCCCAGTATTAACATCTTGCATAACTATTAATACAATATCACAACTAGGATATTGGCATCAATGCAGTCACTTTATAGAACATTTCTGTCACTGTCAGGAGTCATGCTGCCCTTTATAGTCATACCCAGCTTCTACGCCTTAACTTTGCCAACTGTTATTCTGTAATCGATTTCTATAATTTTGTCATTTCAAGAATGTTACATAAATGAAGTCATACATTGGGTTAAATGCCCAAGAGAGTACTCTTTTGGGTTAAATGTACTCTCTTGGGTTAAATGCCCAAGAGAGTAGCAACTTGGTTATATGGTAGTTGCATGTTTAGGTATTTAAGGTATTGTCTGACTATTTTCCATAATGGCTATTCCATTTTACATTCCTACCAGAAATGTAGGAGTAATCATTAATTTTTGTTTTTTAAGAATTGTTGGTTGCGTGCAGTGGCTCACACCTATAATCCTAGCACTTTTGGAGGCTGAGACGAGTGGGTCACTTGAGGTCAGGAGTTTGAGACCAGCCTAGGCAACATGGCAAGACACTGTTGCTACAAAAAAAAAATACAAAATTTAACCAGGCATGGTGCAGGTGCTTGTAATCCCAGCTACTCAGGAGGCTGAGGCACGAGAATTGCTTGAACCTGGGAGGCAGAGGTTGCAGTGAGCTGAGATCACATGGCTGCACTCCGCCTGTGTGACAGAGCAAGACTCTGTCTCAAAAAAAAAAAAAAAGCAAAACAAAAATTACCCGGGTGTGATGGTACATGTCTGTGGTCCCAGCTCTTTGGGAGGCTAAGGTAGGAGGATTGCTTGAGCCCGGGAGGTTGAGGCTGCAGTGAGTTGATTGTGCCACTGCACTCCAGCCTGGGCAACAGAGGGAGACCCTGTCTCAAAAACAGAATTGTTTTTTACATTTTATTTACCTTTATAATTATATACTTTATAATTATGTAAGAAGTATTCTATCATTCTAAACTCAAATATGAAGCAAGTTAGACTGGAAGTCAACTATGTAAAGCAAAGTATTCTATCTTTCTAAAGTCAAATACGTAAAGCAAGGTAGACAAATATGTAAAGCAAGTTAAGTCTAACTCATCCCTGCTTGCTTATTATCTGTAGATATGTATCTATATATTGGTATTTCCCTCCTTATTTAGATAAGCAGTAGCATATTATAGAGTCTTCACCACATTTCTTTTCTCTTAAAAATATATGCTGAAGATCACAGTAGCATGTAGACATGGACTGATACAGCTTCAACGTACTATATTTTCTTTTTTGTACTCTATTCAACTAGTTGCCTTTGTGTGGACATTAGAGTTGTTTCAGGTCTTTTGTTATTGTAGATATAAGTGAGATTGTTCAGTATAGTGACAAACGTTATGTATAAAATTTTGTTAGATTGTCAAATTTCCTTCCAGTAGGAGCTGTGCAGTTTTTATCTATCTATCTATCTGTCTGTCCGTTTATCTATCTATCTGTCTATCTATCTATCTATCTATCTATCTATCTATCTATCTATCTATCT
>NC_045441.1:97661179-97675689 GCF_002776525.5 Piliocolobus tephrosceles
TCTATCTATCTATCTATCTATCTATCTATCTATCTATCTATCTATCTATCTATCTATTGAGACTGAGTCTTGCTGTGTCACCAGGCTGGAGTGCAGTGGTGCGATCTCAGCTCACTGCAACCTCCCCCTCCTGGGTTCAAGCCGCTGTCGTGCCTCTACCTGCTGAGTAGCTGGAACTACAGGCACGCATCACCACACCCCACTAATTTTTGTGTGTGTATGTGTGTGTGTGTGTGTGTGTGTGTGTATTTTTTTTTTTAGTAGAGTCAGGGTTTCACCATCTTAGCCAGGATGGTCTCGATCTCCTGACCTCTTGATCTGCCTGCCTCGGCCTCCCAAAGTGCTGAGATTACAGGCGTGAGCCACCATGCCCGGCCTGCAGTTTTGAATTCCAAACAGTAATGGGTAAGCATGCCTGCTTTCCCAAGCCTCACAACAGAGTATTTGGCAGACTTGCATTTTTGCCAGTTTAATTTAGGTGAGAAATGGTAATTTCAGCATAGTTATGGTGTGCATTCCTCTTACTTTAAGTGAGGTATCTCTGTGGTTTTGTTTCACTTTATGATAGTAGTCTTTTGCCAGATAATTTTTGATGGGGTTAAATATCTGATGATGAATTCAGTAAAAGTTGGTTTAAAACTTACCATTAGGAGGCCGGGTGTGGTGGCTCACGCCTGTAATCCCAGCACTTTGGGAGGCCCAGGGAGGTGGATCACGAGGTCAGAAGATTGAGACCATCCTGGCTAACATGGTGAAACCCTGTCTGTACTAAAAATATAAAAACAAAAATTAGCCGGGTGTGGTGACGGGCGCCTGTAGTCCCAGCTACTCGGGAGGCTTAGGCGGCCGAGTGGTGTGAACCTGGGAGTTGGAGCTTGGCAAGATCCCGCCACTGAACTCCAGCCTGGCAGCCTGGGTGACAGAGCAAGACTCTGTCTCAAAACAAACAAACAAACAAACAAAAAAAAACCCAAAAATACTTAGGAGGGAAGTTAGTTGAGATGTTTATTATTCTATATCTGTGATGCTAGAATAGGTATATTTCCTGGTAGACATTAAGACAAGTCTGTAGAAATCCTAATAATCTAGAACTCTTATTTTCCCACCTGAGGATTATCTGTTATCTGACCTCTAAACTATATATAATGAAAAAGTTGAGTGAGGGGGAAATGTAAAAGAATTACTATGGATGATGTAGTTTATGGGTAGAGTTAGGGAGAGGGTAATGAAGTATTTCACTTAATTGTTAAATGCTCATGCCTGTAATCCCAGCACTTTGGGAGGCCAAGGTGAACAGATCACCTGAGGCCAGGAGTTTGAGACCAGCCTGACCAATGTGGAGAAACCCCGTCTCTACTATAAATACAAAAATAGCCAGGTGTGGTAGCGCATGCCTGGAATCCCAGCTACTTGGGAGGCTGAAGCAGGGAATCGCTTGAACCCAGGAGGTGGAGGTTGCAGTGAGCCGAGACTGTGCCATTGCACTCCAGCCTAGTCAACAAGAGCGAAACTCTGTCTCAAAAAAAAAAAAAAAAGTTCAGTGTTTATTTCAAAAGTGAAAATAATTACAGGCAATGTAATTCAGTGTCATACATTTGCTTTAAGAAATTTGTGATTTTAATTACATTGTTAACATTATGGGTTTGGTTTTTTTCAGACATTTTTCTTTAAATGTTTGGTTTGAAAAAAATACTAGTTTCCTAAGTAAATTATTTTCTTGGCCATTCACTGTGGCTCACACCTGTAATCCCAGCACTTTGGGAGGCAGGGGTGGGAGGGTCACTTGATCTAGTAGTTCAACACCAGCCTGGGCAACCCATCTCTACAAAAAATTAAAAAATTAGCCGAGCGTGGTGGTGCCGGCCTGTAGTCTCAGCTACTCAGGAAGCTGAGGTGGGAGGATCCCTTGAACCTGGAAGGTTGAGTCTGCAGCAAACCGTGGTTGCACCACTGCACTCCAGCTTGGGTGACAGGGTGAGACCCAGTCGGGAAAAAAAAAAAAAAAGTCTTAACAGAGTGAGATGGAGTCACCTATCTGGCATCTACTGCTACTGTTAGATCGTATGTAAACTGTATTGCAAGGGATATTGTATATATTTTATACTGTTGGTTTTTTCACTAAGAACATTAAATAAATTACAAAGTTTATCACATTTAAGACAGATCGCTTCATGTATTTGATAAATAATTATGCTAATTTTTAATGTAGGAATTTGGATAAAGAGAGGGCAGTGCTACTACAACGCCGGAAAAGGGAAAATATGTCAGGTAAGTAAAAAGGACCTACAATAAATTAAAATTCGTGTGACTGAGAGAATAAATGGTCTGAATATTTTTAGTTAAATGTAAATACTTTGTTGATGAATGTTGATTGTACAGATAGTGTGCAATCTCTGGTATAGATTTCAAGTATTTCTTTTCACATATTATAGAATAAATATGTACGTACTTTAGGAAATAAAATGGAAACAAGAGGAAAATAAATAATTTAAATCAGCCATAATTTTCCTGCACATAGCTAACCTGTTGGTTTAAAAAAGTAAAATATGTTTGTTCTTCAGAAGGATATGATCCGTTAGTTTATCATGTAGAATAGTACATCTTTCATTTTTAGGAACAGAATTTTCTAACTTCTTTGTAGCATGTGCCACAATTTTTATTTTATCTTAATCATGTTGATACCAGTACATCTGGTTTTAAATAATCATAATTTATTCAACTATTCCTCTTTGATGGAGATTTGGATTGTTTTCATTATTTCTGCTTTGTTTTATTTTTGTTATTAAAAACAGTATCCTCAGCAAGACCCTCTTGCATAAGTCTTTTTGTACTTTTGCTGTTTTATCTTTGGCTAGATCTTTAGTATGAGATAGCTGGGTCATATATAATTTTGCTAGATATGGCTGAATTGCCCTCTGTAGGGAATTTCAAATTTCCACTGGCAATTCATGAGAGTGCCTGTTTCCCACAGGCACACCACCAGAGTGTGTTATCAGGCTTTTGGATCCTTTGTAGTTTAATGTGTAAGAAATCATATTTGTGCTTCGCATGTAAATGTATAAGTGAGGTGAGTGAACAAGTTAAAAAATATGCTTATTTAGAAAGATGGAGATGACAATACTTTGTCATGTGGAATGATGTTTTATTTCATTGTTTAAAATAGAAGTATTAAATGTGCGATAATGTTTATTTTGTCTTTGATTGAAGATGGTGATACCAGTGCAACTGAGAGTGGTGATGAGGTTCCTGTGGAATTATATACTGCATTTCAGCATACTCCAACATCAATTACTTTAACTGCTTCAAGAGTTTCCAAAGTTAATGATAAAAGAAGGAAAAAAAGTGGGGAGAAAGAACAACATATTTCAAAATGTAAAAAGGTATATTTTTGCTTGTTTTTAGGTGAGTGGATAGGATAGTGGATAGGGAACTGAATTTTATAGTAGAGGCAGGAGAGTGAAAATAATCGATGGTAGCTAAAAAGGTGGCAGGATCTAGCAGAAGTTTTTTTTTTTAAACAATTAAACTTACTTGAACATTTTAACGTGTTTTAAAGATTGAAGCAGATTAGAGAAGAAACTTTGCAAACTGCTTTGAAATCATTTGATGAGATTAGTCACTGAATTACAGAAGCAAAAATAAAGTAGAAAGCCTTCATAGTTTTCTGTACTACCAGGATTGTATTCCTTTCACTTCTCTGTCTGACATAGTCCACTTAGCTTTTCTTCCCCATGTTTTACATAACGGTTCTTTGCCTCCTTTTTTTTTTTTGTTTAAACCTTGCTCTCTTGTAACATATTGTCTACACACATTTATTTATTTGGATCTATATTGTTAGCTGTAGGTTTATATTTGTTAGTCACTCTAAATGGCGTTCAGGGGTTGAGGGGGATAGGAATTAAGTCTTAAATATATCCTTCAGATGAGGCAGATGAGTCGGCTCTCAATACATATTTATTGAATAAATACAGCTCTGTCTACCACAGTGCATATTACTTAAGGCCCATTATGGGCTCAAATATTACTTGCTAGTTGCTTAGAGAATTAAAGTAATGTTCTTTTACTCCCTTCCAAAACATATCTTATCACTTCAACAAAATTATATTTCTAATACTTTCCCAATTTTTATCAGAAATGTTTTTCCACTGTTGTAATATTGAACACAGAGAATATTTGGAAATTTTTGTCTTTGCATTATATTATATACAGATTTTTATATTCTATATAGTCTATATACTTTTATTTTTTTAAGACAGGACCTTGCTATGTTGCCCGGGCTGGAGTGCAGTGGCTATTCATAGACTGTCATGGTGCACTGTGGCCTCAAACTCCTGGGCTCCAGTGATCCTCCTGCCTCAGTCTCCTGAGTAGCTGGGACTACAGGTGCCCGCCACCACTCTCAACCGTATTCTGTTCTTATTAGAAAAGTATTTTAGTAGATGCCTTTATTAAACATTCTCCTAGTGTCAGCTTTCTTAGTTACCAAATTTTTTGTTATGACACTTCAGTTAAAAGTTTCAGTGAACCAATTGATTCTTAAATATTAATTATGTCCAGTTTTTTAGAAAACTAAAATTCCTTGCTTATTTTAGGCATTTCGTGAAGGATCTAGGAAGTCATCAAGAGTTAAGGTAAGTACATTAATTTTAAGGTGTTGTTATCAGCTGTCATTTATTCAGGAGCTAAGTGCTTGCTTTTCTGTATCTTAATGCTCTCATTATTAAGAGAGCCACGTCATTGCCTATTATCTTTACCAGGAGTGGGACCTTAGTTCTAATTGGAGTAATATACTACTTTTGTAGTTAACACTGTTGAAGTATTAATCAAAAGGGGGAGATATATAAGCAATTTCTAATTTTATAATTTTGGGCAATTTGAATTTCCTTTATTACTACAATCCATGTCTCTGATACCGCTTAGTATTACTATACTGTACTTAGGAATGCAGAATTATATTTAGAACTTGAAAATTCGCTCTTTTGCATGGTTGGGATTCTAGAGCGTTAGTCAAGTCAGTTGTCATACTATAAATTCACCATAGAACAACTGTATCAATATAAACGAGTCAGAATGATCGATGGTAGCTAAAAAATACCTTGAATTAATTAATGTATGTCCTCACTTTTTAGATGCTAAAATTGCTGAGAGAAAAGCGGCTTCCCACCTCTGTCTGACCCCAAAACATAAGTTTGTTTGGGGTCACAGAGGTCAGCTGTATGCTGTTACTATAGCTTTCTGGCTTAGGTAGAAAAGGGTAACAGATTTCTAAAATTGTCACATTAAATAGGATGTGGGGAGCATGTTACAGTGTATCTTTTGTCCCTGTGATATAAGACATAATTATTTATTGTTCCACATTTCTAGAAAAGAAACCATTAAACAGCAGTTTCTAGTTTATATTATATTCTTTTTTTTTTTTTTTTTTTTTTTGAGACGGAGTCTCGCTCTATCGCCCAGGCCGGATCTCAGCTCATTGCACTGCAAGCTCCACCTCCCGGGTTTACGCCATTCTCCTGCCTCAGCCTCCCGAGTAGCTGGGACTACAGGCGCCCACCACCTCGCCCGGCTAGTTTTTTTGTATTTTTTTTTTTAGTAGAGACGGGGTTTCACGGTGTTAGCCAGGATGGTCTCGATCTCCTGACCTCGTGATCCACCCGTCTCGGCCTCCCAAAGTGCTGGGATTACAGGCTTATATTATATTCTTTTATATAGATTGCCATTAATTGTGTGTGTGTGTGTGTGTGTGTGTGTGTATGTAAGTCTGTAAGTCCAGATACTAATGATCAGTTTATGATTTTAGGGTTCAGCTCCAGAGATTGATCCTTCATCTGATGGTTCAAATTTTGGATGGGAGACAAAGATCAAAGCATGGATGGATCGATATGAAGAAGCAAATAACAACCAGTATAGTGAGGGTGTTCAGAGGGAGGCACAAAGAATAGCTCTGAGATTAGGCAATGGAAATGACAAAAAAGAGATGAATAAATCAGATTTGAATACTAACAGTTTGCTCTTCAAACCTCCTGTAGAGGTAAATACGTCATTTGTCCAAAAATTGTAAAATAGTTTTATATTGTGTATTTTTAGTTAAACTGAAAACAAGCAAGTTTATTTAATCTCAACATTTACTCTGATTTTAGAGCCATATACAAAAGAATAAGAAAATTCTTAAATCTGCAAAAGATTTGCCTCCTGATGCACTTATCATTGAATACAGAGGGAAGTTTATGTTGAGAGAACAGTTTGAAGCAAATGGGTATTTCTTTAAAAGGTATATTCATTTATTTTCCCATGTTCATTTCCTATAGGTAAATACTGAATTTTTGGCTGTTTTACCTAGATGTTGTGATTATGTGTACTTTTTTTTCCTACATGATCATTTCAGTGTTTAAAGCTGTAGTGTGGTTGAACAGTGACTGATGATAATTTTTGAACTATGATAAACTAAAACAACATAAAAAAATGCAAAGATGTATTCCTCAGTCTCTTGCTCATGTCTGTCTTGCCGAAAATCCTAAAACAATCTACTTCAAAGATTAACCAGCAGCAATATAGGTTGGATATAGAAGGATATCAGTCAGGAACTCTTGATTTATTGAGGTTACAAGGAACCCTTTCCATCTGGGACTCATGATAATTCCTCATAATGTAATAGCCAGAACCGAGAAAGACCATGGTAACCATAGGAGAAACCACTTCCTCTTTATTAGACAGTGTTAGATTGGGTCCTACATTATTGCCACCACTTTCAATACCTACTTTGTTGGTATTGGAATGGTATTGGAGGCCTCTTCTTTGGTTTGAAATTTGTATGCAGAATTAATATGATTCTCTAATAGGTGTTACTTCCCTGTAGTCTAGAAGTATGTTTATATCCATAGGAGGAGAACATTCCTAGTCTGTGTCCTACAATTATCAAAAACATTTATTGTTTATAACTTGAGTATTTACTTAAGATATGAAAGATACACAGCAATTTCTCCCTATTATGTAGCAGATTTGATCTGAAACAGGGTATAAGACAGATACTTTTGCATGCACCAGGAAATATGAACTCTAAAGACATCAAATTAATCCCGTGAATGCAGTAGTCACTCTCTTTTTATCTTTCTTTGTAAATTGGAATTTCTACCTTCGATTAATTGCCTTTGATTTAGGTGAGGTTATGGGGCAGGTAAAAATCTTACTATCATAAACTAGCATAAGATGAGAGTGAATTCTGGAGTCACACTGCCTATATTCAAATCTTGGCTTGACTGTGTCTTTTAGAAGTTTCTTAGACTCTATGTTCTTAAATTTCTTCATCACTTTGCCTCTGAAGAGTAACAGGAAATTATTACACTAAAACATTGACCTTTATTTGTTTGTTTGTTTTTGAGAGAGAGTCTCGCTCTATCACCCAGGTTAGAGTGCAGTGGCATGATCATGGCTCACTGCAGCATTGACATCCTGGGCTCAGGTGATCCTCCCACCTCAGCCTCCCAGTTAACTGGGACTACAGGCACATACCACCATGCCTGGCCTTTTTTTTTTGTAAATATGGAGTGTCACCATGTTGCCCAGGTTGGTCTTGATCTCCTGGGCTCAAGCAGTCCACTTGCCTTGGCCTCCCAAAGTGCTGGAATTATAGGTGTGAACCAGCGTGCTCAGCTGGAAATGTTAATCGCTTATGTTTCTTTCTTTGTAGACCATACCCTTTTGTGTTATTCTACTCTAAATTTCATGGACTAGAAATGTGTGTTGATGCAAGGACTTTTGGGAATGAGGCTCGATTCATCAGGCGGTCTTGTACACCCAATGCAGAGGTAAGCTTATAGAAATTTTTTGGAGAGATATGGGGGCGTGGGATGTGTTGAAATCTGAGCAGTAAGCACAAAACTCAGGTCGCCTGAGACACTTTCCAACTGTTGCATTTTATACTGCCCAGTCTGTATTTTTGTGAAAATGTATGTGATACTGGCTATGAAGTCTTTTTTTTTTTTTTTGAGATGGAGTTTCATTCTTGTTGCCTAGGCTGGAATACAATGGCATGATCTCAGCTCACTGCAACCTCCGCCTCCCGTACTCAAGTGATTCTCCTGCCTCAGCCTCACAAATAGGTGGGATTACAGACGCACACCACCATGCCTGGCTGTTTTTTGCATTTTTAGTAGAGATGGGGTTTCACCATGTTGACCAGGCTGGTCTCGAACTCCTGACCTCAGGTGATTTGCCTGTCTCAGCCTCCCAAAATGCTGGGATTACAGGTGTAAGCCACCATGCCTGGCTGCTATGAAGTCTTAAAAATTATTTTGCAGGTTGAAGAAATGATGATGTTCCTTATAAGAAGAAATATTGGAGTTTCTTTATTTTTTTTTTTTTGAGGCAGGGTCTCACTGTCTCCCAGGCTGGAGTGTGGTGTCATGAGCACAGCTCACTACAGCCTCCATGACCTCCTGTGCTCAAGTGATCCTCCTGTCTCAGCTTTCTGAGTAGGTGGGACTATAAGCCTGTGCCACCATGCCCAGCTAATGTTTTAAATTTTTGCAGAGATGGAGTCTCATTTTACTGCCCAGGCTGGTCTCCAACTCCTGGGCCAAGTGATCCTTCTGCCTCGGCCTCCCAGAGTGCTGGGATTACAGGCGTGAGCCTGCCCGGACTTTTAAAATCATTATTATTATTATTTTTGAGGCAGGGTCTTGCCCAGGCTGGAGTGCAGAGGCGCAATCATGGCTCACTGGAGCCTCAACTTCCTGGGCCCTTAGGAGGTAAAGTTATCTTCTCACCTCAGAGTCCTGAGTAGCTGGGACCACAGGCGCATGCCACCATGCCCAACTAATGAATTTTTAGTTTTTTTGTAGAGTTGGGGTCTTCGTATGTTGTCCAGGCTGATCTGGAGCTCCTGTGTTCAAGCAGACCTCCTGCCTTGGCCTCCCTAAGTACTAGGATTACAGGCATGAGCCACCAGGTCCGGCCTAATACCGGACGACTTTCCTTCTATCTTGGAAGCTCTGTTTATGGGTCAATACGTGCTATTATTTAAGTTAGATGACAGAGCTAAAATCTGAAGTAGATTTTTGTATGTTCTACTGTAAAATTTTTAATGTTATATTTTAGTGTGGAGTAGAAAGTCACGTTGGTTTTGTTTTTTTCATGTCAAAATGAAGATTTTTAGTTTTATAATTACATAATGTTGCAGCCAAGAATGTAAGTTTTTTTTGTTTTGTTTTGTTTTGTTTTTTCTCTCTTCTTTTTTTAAAAGACAAGATCTTGCCATGTTTCCCAGGTTGGCCTGGAACTCCTGGGCTCAAGTGTTTGTTCTGCTTCAGCCTCCAGAGTAGCTGGGATTACAGGCATGCACTGCTGCACCGCACTAAGAGTACAGATTTTGGAACCAGACTTAAATCTATTTCTTCTCTGTGACTTACTAGCTTTGTAACCTCAGTTTTATCTGTAAAAAGGTGATATGAAGACTGAAGAAGTTAATACATGTAAAGTTTCTAGAATAGTGTCTTGTCATAGAAAAGTAGCATTTGCTCAACCATTATTGCATTCATCAAACCTAAGAAGGCCAGGCATAGTAATCCCAGTGAGCCAGGATCACACCTGTAATCCCGGCACTTTGGGAGGCAGAGGCAGGTGGATCACCTGAGGTCAGGAGTTGAAGACCAGCCTGACCAACATGGTGAAACCCCATCTCAACTAAAAATACACGAATTAGCCAGGTGTGGTGGCATGCACCTGTAGTCCCAGCTGTTCGGGAGGCTGAGACAGGAGAATCACTTGAACCCAAGAGGCGGGGTTGCAGTGAGCTGAGATCACATCACTGCACTCCAGCCTGGATGGCAGAGTGCTCTGTCTCAAAACAACAACAACAACAACAACAGAACCCTAAGATGCCACCACTAATAAGACTCCTGATTTCAGATTTGCTAAAAGGTGAAAAATAATAATTGATGAAGCCAGGGGTGGTGGCTCACGCCTGTAATCCCAGCACTTTGGGAGGCCGGCAGATCACGAGGTCAGGAAATAGAGACCATCCTGGCTAACATGGTGAAAACTCATCTCTACTAAAAATACAAAAAAAATTAGCCAGGTGTGGTGGTGGGCGCCTGTAGTCCCAGCTACTCGGGAGGCTGATGCAGGACAATGGTGTGAACCCGGGAGGTGGAGCTTGCAGTGAGCCGAGATTGCGCCACTGCACTCCAGCCTGGGCAAAAGTACAAGACTTGTCTCAAAAAAAAAATAAAAGCAAAAATAGGAATTGATGAAATATAGTATTATTATTTTTTTGATGCCACATTGTGGGCTCTAGGGGTTGGGGTGGCAGTGGGTAGCAGTGTATAATTGAAAAACCTTCCCAGTTGATAACCACTGATAGATAGTTATAAGCCTTGTCATTAATGACATGTTTTCCAGGTTGTGTTTGTGAAATACTTTGAAAAGAATAATTTTCAAAATTGTAGGCTGATGCTTCTGAAGACAGACAGTAATTTATGGTAATGTACGATCATTTTAACTTACAGGTGAGGCATGAAATTCAAGATGGAACCATACATCTTTATATTTATTCTATACAAAGTATTCCAAAAGGAACTGAAATTACTATTGCCTTTGATTTTGACTATGGGAATTGGTAAGTTCAAGTCTATAAATGTCATCTGTTGTTTGAAAATAGTTCCATAATGTCCCTGTAATATTGTCATTACTTTTATAGCTTTTTATTTTTATTTATCATGGATCAGTTAAAAATACTTGAAAACCAGAAGTTTAATATCAGCCTCTATTAGATCATTGCTACTTTTCATTTCTACATTTTCCTTAATTATTATTGTAATATAAATGTTCACAGTAATTATAACAAGTAATCCTAATTCAGCTGTACAACACTGACCTTGTTTATGTGAGAATTTTTTTCTTCTAGGGAATACAGTTTTATTCATACAGTTTATTTGGTTAATCAGTATGAATGAATAATTTCTCTTTTGCCCCTCACAACAGAAGAAAATTTTCTTTGCAATATAAATTAAAGGGTTTGTTGGAGAGCCTGCAAAGAAACTCTAAGAACTATTTTTCTGAAACACTAGTAAAAATCTAATGATAAATCTCAGTACAGTTGGCCCTTGCACAATGAGGGATTGGAGCGCCAACTGCCTGCACAGTCCACAATCTGCTTATACATTTTGACCCCCCAGAAACTTTGCTAATAGCCTACAGTTGACTGGAAGTGTTACCAATGACAATTAACACGTATTCTGTATGTCATATACTGTATTCTTACAATTAAGTAAGCTGGAGAAAAGAAAATGTTTTTAAGAAAATCATAAGGAAGATACAATAAATTTACTGTTCATTAAGTGGAAGTGGATCACCGTAAAGGTCTTCATCCTCATCTTCATGTTGAGTAGGCTGAGGAGGAAGGGTGGGGATTGCTCTTGCTGTGTCAGGGGTGACAGAGGGAGAAGGGGAGGCAGGAGAGGGAAGCACATATGCTGTAATTTTATGAAAACACATTAGTAATTTCTGCCTGGCTTTTTTGCTTTCTCATTTCTCTAAAAATGTTTCTATATGGTGCGGGTCTTCCATCATTTGCTTTAGCTTCAGTGCCCGTATCAAAGAAGAGTCCATATCATTAAAAAAAGTAAAAAACAGTCTTGAAAAAAATGGAGCCCTTCTACCAGATTGTTGAATGTAAATTTGTTTTTTGGCACTGCTTTTTCTACATCTTCTTTCTCATCATCTGGCACTGGATTGGAAGCAATCATCTCCATCAGGCATCTTCTGTTAATTTCTCTGGTGTAGTGTCTGTTAGCTCTTGAATTTCTCTAAGATCCGTATGTGTATTCTTCCCTCATCCCCACCTTTTTTTTGTTATACCCATGATCTCTTTCATGATTGTTCTGATTGGCTCTGTTGTAAATCCTGTGAAGTCATGCACAACATCTGGACACAGTTCTCTCCAGCAGGAATTTATTGTTTTGGGTGTGATGGCTTTCACAGCTTTTTCTATAATGATGGCATCTTCCATGGTATAATCCTTCCAGACTTTCATGATCTTCTCTTTCAGGGTTCTGTTCCATAGTGTTGACAGTCTTTTCCATAGAGTACTGCGTCTAATGAGCCTTAAAGGCCATTATCACTCCCTGATGTAGAGGCTGAATTAGAGATACTTTGATACCCTTAGTGTTGAACTCATAGGGTTCTGGGTGGCCAGGGGCATTGCCCAATATCAAGACATTTAAAAGGCAGTCCCTTCCTAGCTACCTGTTGTCTGACTTGAGGGACAAAGCATCAATGGTACCAATCCAGAAAAAGGGATCTCATCCAGGTTTTCTTGTTGTGCAACCAAAAGACTGGCAGCTGGCGTTTGTTTTCCCTTCAAGGCTTGGGTTTAGCAGCTTTATAGCTAAGGGCAGTCCTGATCATAAACTCAAATGCATTCGCACAAAACAGTAGAGTTAATCTGTCCCTTCCTGCCTTAAATCCTGGTGCTTCCTTCTCTTCCTTACTAATAAATGTCTTTTTATGACTTTTTGCCCCCCAGAATAGGACATTTGTATCTGCATTAAAAGACTTTTCGGGCAGATATTCTTTCTCCTCAATGATTTTCTTAATGGTG
The DNA here is from genome assembly GCF_002776525.5 of Piliocolobus tephrosceles. Lineage (NCBI taxonomy): Eukaryota > Metazoa > Chordata > Mammalia > Primates > Cercopithecidae > Piliocolobus > Piliocolobus tephrosceles. The sequence continues at coordinate 97,673,778 of NC_045441.1, forward strand.
TCTGAGAACTCATCTGCTGCCCCTTAGTCCACAGAAGTGGCTTTACCTATTAAGCTAAACCTCTTTTTAAAATCATCAAACCATACATTACTGGCATTAAATGCTCCAACTTTAGATCTTTCATATTCATTTTGTTTTATGTTATCATTTAATGACTTCACTTTTTCTAGAAACATATTAGGGTCTATAGGTATGTCTTTCTTATATAGCACACATGCACCCACATAAAAACTTCATTTGCAATACAAGATAAAAAGATATATTGCAAAAAGTGCATGGTTTTCACATTCTGTGGCCCAGCTGCGGTGATGGCTCCATGAATTTCCTTTTATTATTATTTTTTACAATAGTACTTATGCTGGCTTCATTCATCTTGAGATGGTGGAGAACTACAGCTGCACACCTCAATCTACCGTACATTTTTAGCAATTCAACTTCTTCTTGCAATGTCATAACTTCTTTGCTTCTCAGGAGCACTTCCAGCATCACTAGTGGCACTTTGTATAGGTCACAGGTGTTACTCAAAATGTACTGTATTGGCCAGGTGCAGTGTAATCCCAGCACTTTGGGAGGCCAAGGTGGACGGATCACTTGAGGCCAGGAGTTCAAGACCAGCCTGGCAAACATGGTGAAACTCCGTCTCTACTAAAAATACAAAAAATTATCTGGGCTTGGTGGCGGGCCCCTGTAATCCCAGCTACTCGGGAGGCTGAGGCAGAAGAATTGCATGAATCCGGGAAGTGGAGGTTGCAGTGAGCTGAGATTGGACCACTGCACTCCAGCCTGAGCGACAGAGCAAGACTGTGTCTCAAAAAAAAAAAAAAAAATTACTGTGTTATTGCACTAAAGACTGAAGAATTCGTGAGAACCACAAGAGATCACTTTTTATTGCCATACACAATTTACTGAGAGATGAACTGCTCCTGGGCATGTGTCACATGGCATTTTACATAGATACCCCCAACACTTGAGGCACCACAATAGCAACAGGAGGTGGCCACAAAATTATTATAGTAGTACAGAATGTACTACAGTTACTTTTATATAATTATGATTTAATAATACATCTTTACATGTCTCTGGAGTGTGAATGGCACCACGTAAGGTCTGTTATGTGTGTGCATAGGTTTTGATTAATTTTAACTTTTTATAATTTGTATATATTTTATGGTAATCAGTGATAAAATAGACTGCAGTCTACATGCACATGCATTCTTGACATACCTTTTTTTTTATTTTTTATATTTCTAGGCTATATAGTTGATCTGTTTTTTCAAATTGTTGCAATTGTTGTAAATTTCCAAACATTTTCCCAATATATGTATTGAAAAAAATCCATGTATAAGTATATGTGCACAGTTCAAACTTGTGTTGTTCAAGGGTCAGCAGTATGGAAACTTGTTTCAGTTTTTAAAAATGTAATAGAAAAATGTAAACAATAATACAAACACCCGGCCAGGTGCAGTGGCTCATGCCTGTAATCCCAGCACACCGGGAGGCTGAGGCTGGCGGATCACCTGAGGTCAGGGGTTCAAAACAAGCCTGGCCAACATGGTGAAGCCCCATCTCTACTAAGAATACAAAATTAGCCATGCATGGTGGCACATGCCTGTAATCCCAGCTACTTGGGAGGCTGAGGCAGGAGAATTGCTTGAACCTGGGAGACAGAGGTTGCAGTGAGCCGAGATTGTGCTACTACACTCCAGCCTGGGCAACGAGAGCAAAACTCCGTCTCAAAATAAAATAATAATACAAACACCCATGTACTTCTCAAATTAAGAAATTACAACATTATCCATTGAGCCACATTGCATCTGTCTTCCCTCCTTCACTAACTGCTATCTTTGATTTTTTTTTTTTGTACAGCCTTGCTGTACTTCTTTACTCTTTTTTTTTTTTTTTTTTTTTTTTT
>NC_045441.1:97675789-97722396 GCF_002776525.5 Piliocolobus tephrosceles
TGTATTTTTTAGTAGAGACGGGGTTTCACACTGTTAGCCAGGATGGTCTCGATCTCCTGACCTCGTGATCCGCCCATCTCGGCCTCCCAAAGTGCTGGGATTACAGGCTTGAGCCACCGCGCCCGGCCTTCTTTACTCTTAAGACTTTAAAAATATATGCTAGTTGTTGTGACTCATGGCTGTAATCCCAGCACTGTGGGATGCCATGGTGGGCGGATCACTTGAGGTCAGGAGTTTCAAGACCAGCCTCGCCAACATGGTGAAACTCCGTCTTGTTTATAAAAATTATAAAAATTAAACAGGTGTGGTGTCACACATCTGTAATCCCAGCTACTCAGGAGGCTGAGACAGGAAAATCGCTTGAACCTGGGAGGCGGAGGTTGCAGTGAGCCGATATTGCACCACTGCACTCTAGCCTGGGTGACAGAGCGAGACTCCACCTCAAAAATAAATAAATAAAATAAATATGACATATGAAAAGGTATTAAAATATTATATGTAAAATATTATATATAATATAGTATATGCCACTCCACATGAACTAGCGTATATATAATATAATCTATTAGCATATATATTTTATGATATAATTATGTTACATAATAAAATATATATTATATATATGCTATATATAATATTAGCATATAATATGTATGCTAGCTCATGTGGAGTGGTATCTCTTTATATTAATATTTTTATTTACCGTTTTTCTTGATTATTCATGAACCCAGAGGTCTTTTTCTTGTTTTTTTTTTTTTTTTTGAGATGGAGTCTCGCTCTGTCACCCAGGCTGGATGGAGTGCAGTGGCACGATCTCAGCTCACTGCAACCTCCACCTCCTGGGTTCAGGCATTTCTTCTGCCTGAGCCTCCCGAGTAGCTGGGACTGCAGGCGCACACTGCCACGCCTGGCTAATTTTTTGTATTTTAGTAGAGATGGGGTTTCACCATGTTGCCCAGGCTGGTCTCCAATTCCTGAGCTCAGGCAGTCCACCCGCCTCAGCCTCCCAAAGTGCTGGGATTACAGGCGTGAGCCACCGTGCCCGGCCTCTCAAAGGTATTTTTCTATATTGTCATTTGGATTTCTCTCTTGTGAATTGCCTGACCGTATCATCTGTCCATCTTTGTTTTGGGTAGTTGTTTTCTTGCTTTTTTTTTTTTTTCCTTAAGTTCTTTATATATTCTGTAGTCTTTTGGGTTATAAACAATTCAATTCAGTTCTTTTTATTCTATATATTTTTATACTTTGTGTGATATTCTTTTTAAATGCAGTTTTTAAAATGTTCATTATGTTTTCTCTTGGTGAAATCCCTCTTCCTTTAGTATCCCTTTCTACTGATTATTGCAGTCAGATTTGTCATATCATTTTAGCTCTTTCTCCCCTAGAAGGTAGGAGATTTAGCATAGTTTTTTGCTCAATGCATTGTGGGATTGCATATCCCATAGAGGTTAAGAATGTAATCTGTCTGGTTTCAAATCCTGGCTTGGTCACTTACTACATAACCTTGGACCAATTTCTTCATCACTTTGTGCTGCATTACCTCAAGTATATGAGAAGAAGAATAATATTCACCTTAGGTACTTAATAAACAAAAGCTGTTGACATCATTGTAGTTCTGTTGTCCTAAAATCAGACATCTAGAACAAGTTTCAAGCTAGTATCTGTTAATACCTGATTTGGGAGGCGGGAGGTAGGACCATAAATGTTTGAATTCTATCCCTGGTTCACAGAATTAGGAAGTTGGATTTGAATCTTTCTAGCAGTTTTAAAAGTAAATGAGTTAGGAATATTAGACACTTAATAAGTAAATTGTTCTTATTGTGAACAAACATTCAACTACGTAAAACATGCAGAGTGGGAGATTTGTATTATTGTTTAATTGAGGTTGGGCATTTGGCCTGTATCCTAGAGATGAACTACATCTTAGCAGCTGTGATAAAGATAAAGGGGTCAGAGTTGAGAAATATTGAAATGAAAAGTACATGCGCCTGAGAGTCATACAGACTTGGATCTAAATGCCGTCCCTTCCACATATTAACTGTGTGACGTTGGACAAGATGCTAATCCTCAATGAGTTTGAGTAATATCAAAAAATGTCAAGTAAAATGGGAGTAATATCATTATTGTGAAGATGAGACAGGCTTCCATTTGAAAGAGGGAACACTTAGTATGGTGAAAAGGAAACATTAAATTTTATCAAGGCCGCTTTTTAAAGAAACCTGGTTGTTGTTATCATTCCTTAAAGGATAAGACAAACTAGTTGAGGTTTAGTATTTGTTATACCTAGTGTTTTTTATGTAGGTCACATTGCAAATCAGTATTTTATATAGCACTCTGGGACACTGAAGTAATTATGGTTTCTGCCTTAATGTTTTGTGTAATCCACAGTATCATTTTGCTTTAAAAGACTCAAAAGTTCTGATGTATTTGTTTTTTTCTTCTTCTGTAACATATTACATGTTGAGCACCCCCATGCAAAAATCTGAAATCCAAAATCGTAAACTTTTTTTGTTTTGTTTTTTTTTTGGACGGAGTCTCACTCTGTCACCCAGGCTGGAATGCAGTGGCACAATCTTGGCTCACTACAACTTCTGCCTCCTGAATTCAGGCGATTCTCCTACCTTAGCCTATCACGTAGCCAGGATTACAGGTGCCTGCCACCATGCCCAGCTAATTTTTGTATTTTTAGTAGAGACAGGATTTCACCATGTTGGCCAGGCTGGTTCAAGTGATCTGCCTGCCTCGGCCTCCCAAAGTTCTGGGATTACAGGCGAGAGCCACTGCGCCTGGCCATCCTAAACTTTTTGAGCACTGACATGATGCCACAAGTAGAAAATTCTACACCTGACCTCATATGACAGGTCAGTCAGAGTGGAATCAGAACTTTGTTTCAGGCACAGAATTATTAAATACAGTGTATAAAATTACTTTTAGCCTATATGAAACACGAGTGAATTTTTTGTTTAGACCTGGGTCCCATTTCCCAAGATATCTCATTATATATATGCAAACATTCCAAAATCCACAACTTTTCTGGTCCTAAGCATTTCAGGTAAGGCATGTTCAACCTGTACCAGTTATACTTATGATTGAAGGCCTAATATCTGGTCAGAAATCGACATCTAATTATTACATTATTTTAATTAAAAATTTTTTTGTGGTAGTTAACTAGGAATGTAAATTACTAAAAAGGATAGTTTATAATTAATAGTAATTGCATACAGTTTTGTGGAGTTGCAGCTTAAAATGGATTAGAAATTTCCCAGTTTTGTTTTATATTTTGAAATAAATATTTAATTGGTTATCTTTCCAGTAAGTACAAGGTGGACTGTGCATGCCTCAAAGAAAACCCAGAGTGCCCTGTTCTAAAACGTAGTTCTGAATCCATGGAAAATATCAGTAGTGGTTATGAGACCAGACGGAAAAAAGGAAAAAAAGACAAAGATATTTCAAAAGAAAAAGATACACAAAATCAGAATATTACTTTGGATTGTGAAGGAACAACCAACAAAATGAAGAGCCCAGAAACTAAACAAAGAAAGCTTTCTCCACTGAGACTATCAGTATCAAATAATCAGGTACTGAACTCTGCTCTCAATGAAATTGAATAAACAAAAGAAAATAATCTGTCATATTTTATCCTCTTCTTTGTTATATGTATAATTGTTTAAAGTATTTTTAAGTCCGTTCTATCATTTAATGAAATATTCATAAGTGTAAAATACAGGTTCTGCTAGAATTTGTACAATATTTGTTGAATTATTAAGAAACAGCGCAGTCAGCAAATCCTTGCAGAATTGCAGACAAGATTATCCTAAGACTAGATAACTTTAAAAAATCTTCTAGGTGGCACTTTATGTTCATAATAAATGTTCTTATTTAAAGTCTTAAGCTGCAAAATTTTCTTTCCTTAAACATGGGGATGCAGGTAATCTTATCAATTCTATAAGCATGTCACAATAACAGCAAATACAATTTTTGAGAGAAAATTCACTAAGAACATATAAGGTAATTTTCGGGGTAGAGTTTGGCCAAAGTCTATCTGCCCCACCAGTAAATATATTGTTGTATGTCCTCTATAAACAAAAAACAGTTAGGAGGGATAATTAAAATGTGAAAATTAAGTAAGGTTTTGCTCATTTCCAGGGCCCTATCTTCTAGAAATGATTTACCTTAAACTTTCAACTGAACAAACACTTATTGAGCACTGGGTATTTGCAGGTTTTTCTGAAATAATGTATAGGTTTATGTTTTGGGAACTCTATAAATATAAGGCCATGATACCATATTTGACCTATACTGATAAAAACTTGATTGGCTAAAATTTAAAAAGCAAAAGTATTTGATTGCATGATTTTGAAAAGCAGCTTGAATTAGAAAACCAGTTCTAAATTTCTTAAATGAATTTAAGTAGGCTGATGATATTTACATGTTGAATTTCTTGTGGTTGAAAGACATTAAAATATTTTAATGTCACTGGTTGTATAGATGGAATAATAGTTTGTATAAAGAAGTCATTTCCATTTTTCAGGAACCAGATTTTATTGATGATATAGAAGAAAAAACTCCTGTTAGTAATGAAGTAGAAATGGAGTCAGAGGAGCAGATTGCAGAAAGGAAAAGGAAGATGGTAAGTTGGGAAGCTACTAGTTTGGGCTTAGTGACAGCTGCTCTGCATATGGTAATTGTTGCTGCCTTTACATGGGCTTTTACGCTGTTCTTTGAAGTTAGCAAATGATGTGCCATTGAGCGTTTTTATTTGGTTTGATATTACCATTTAAATAAATGTCACTAATCTTGTATTTTTGTTGGTTGTTCATTAGAGATTTAAGAATGTATGACATTTAAGAAATATGAACATTTTGGAAGTAATAACTTAATATTTTAATAATTCCACAATGAACTATTAATAAATTTTAATGCCACAATTGTTCAGAATGTCTTTTCTTAGCTAAATGTATCCTTTCATGATTTGAAATATAATAAAAACAGAACTTTAAACCTTATAGCACCAAATAAATTGCTTATGCAAAAAAAACAAAACTGACCACTGGTAGCTATTTCTGTATTCTCACACTGCTATCATACAGTAAGGTTCTCATTAAAATAAATTTAGGATGTATATTCCTTGTACTATTTACAAGTATTTTATCAATGTAAAAATTAGGACAAGGTATTTTCTCACAAATTATGGTAATTTAGCATTTGATCTGTCAGTCAAGGTAATTTAGCATTTGATATATCAACCAGTTAAGAAAATATCATGGTATACTTTCCATGCCCTAAAATTTGAAAGTGACTTTACAAACTGACTGATGGCCTTATGATAGGTACTCCCCCATTCCCCTTTACTTCGTATGCTCCTTTGTGTCCTGTTTTCCGGGTTTTCATGTTGTATTCCATGGAATCTCATGTCACATATTTAAGGGTGAGATGTTTGAAAGTTTGGTCATTGTTGACTGGGAGCGGTGGCTCACACCACTGACTTTGGGAGGCCAAGGTGGGTAGATCACCTGAGGCCAGAAGTTCGAGACCAGCCTGGTCAACACGGCGAAACCCCGTCTCTACTAAAAATACAAAAATTAGCCGGGCATGGTGGTATGCGCTTATATTCCCAGCTATTCAAGAGGCTGAGGTGGGAGAATTGCTTGAACCCAGGAGGTGGAGGTTGCAGCGAGCTACCTGGGCGACAACAACAGCAACAAAAAAATTGTGTGGTCATTGTTGACCTACTTAATATGTGCCTGTTTTTATCACCTTGATAGTTTTCTAATATTGATGAATTATTGATACTCAGAATTCTGAAAACAATGAAGAACAGTTTCATAGCCTTAGGATTTCAGGAACACTGGTCTGTCGAGACAAGGTAGTATTAGAAGAAAAGAAAATAGAAAATATTGGAGGAGTTTATAAAGGAGAAATTATTGTACCTAAAGGGATTATCTTGAACCTTTTTTGAGATTCGATTATATATAAGTTATGTGTGCCTTTTCAAGTTACTTATGGCTCTTTATTGAGTATTGATTTTTAGTACTGTTCTGTTTATTCTTCAACTGACACAGCCTTGTGCTGGGAATTTTTAGGAAATCAATTTAAAGTATTACTTGTTTGTGTGTGTGGCAGGTGTCTGGTGGGAGGAACCTCTTTTATAACTGGCTTTAAGGGCTGTCGCGACCACTTTGGAGAAAAAATGAAATAAAAAAAAATCAGAGGCCAGGCATGGTAGCTCACATCTGTAATCCCAGCACTTTGGGAGGCTGAGGTGGGAAGATCACTTCAGCCCAGGAGTTGAGAGACCCACCATGGGCAATATAGCAAGACCTCATCTGTACAAAAAATTTAAAAAATTAGACAGGTTTGACAGCGCATGCCTGTAGTCCCAGCTATCCAGGATGCTGAGGCGGGAGGATCACTTGAGTCCAGAAGGTCAAGGCTGCACTGAGCTGTGATGCTACCACTGCACTCCAGCCTAGGTGATGACAGAGTGAGATCCCTGTCACAAAACAAACAAAAACAGAAAACTAGTGGGGGTTTGTTGTTTGCCCATAAATACAATACTTTTATTCAGATTGAATTCTGTTTATAAACATTTATATGGGGCTACTTTAAATATATATTTTTCTATAAGTGCTGACAAAGTTAGTGGATCTTAGAACATCCTCATTTCTAGATGTCAGAAGGAAATTGGATATTTGCTGGGCACGGTGGCTCACGCCTGTAATCCCAGCACTTTGGGAGGCCGAGACGGGTGGATCATCTGAGGTCAGGAGTTTGAGACCAGCCTGGCCAATATGATGAAACCCTGAGTCTACTAAAAATACAAAAAAGTTAGCCAGGCATGGTGGCATGCGACTGTAATCCCAGCCACTTGGGAGACTGAGGCAGGAGAATCACTTGAACCTGGGAGGCGGAGGTTGCAGTGAACCGAGATTGTACTGTTGCACTCCAGCCTGGGCAACAAGAGCGAAACTCCATCTCCACAAAAAAGAGAGAATTGTATACTCCATTCTCTCATGTTAAACTTGGTGGAACTTAGAAAATATATATGTATATTGGCTTCCTTACTTGGAATCCGTTTTTGGTCCTGGTTTTGCTTATTAGTATGCTATAGTAAAATGAAGTTTTATGTCCTTCTAAGTTTTTATGTCCATTTTTATATATTCGGCCATCTGCCATTAAGGTGGATATGAAACTGAGTATTTTTCATGGGAATAAAATGTGGAAAACTTGAAAGTATAAATGTCTTTAATTTGGTATTTCAAAAGGATATGAAATTAAAATCTAAAAATCCTTGGCTCCTGACCCATAGCTCTCCAAGTCATCGCAATTGTTACTTCTAATTGGTACATTTGCTTTGATGTTTGCATTAAAGAATTTTTTGATGTAGTCAAATAAGCAGAATGAAAAATCATGCATCCTAGGATTCCTAGGCAATTAGTAGAGTTCCCTACCCCCAAGTATTAATGTTATATTTGGTTTTGAAAAGTTTAAAATGAATCACCTTTAATTTTCCTAGTCTTGATTTATATTGGTTAGATTAAGATCAGTAGTCAGAAAGATAATGTCAAATGAAAAAGTGAGAAAGAGGGACAACTAAAACTAGGTAGAATAAAGATGGTGGCATACTACTCTTGAGAAACTTAGTCAAACTGATTTAAATCTCTACCTGTGACAAGATAGATAGACTTCCAAATGATTATGGAGATACAGGTTGAGTATTACTTTTCCAGGACCAGAAATTTTCCAGGGTTAATATTTTGAAATATTTGCATTGCACTTACCAGTTGAAGATCCCAAATCCAAAAATCTGAAATGCTCCAATGAGCATTTCCTTTGAGCACCATGTTGGCCATCAAAAAATTCTGGATTTCAGAGCATTTCAGATTTAAGATGCTCACCTAGACTCGGTATCATGTATATTTATCAGATTGCAGCAAGATGAGTCAGTAATAACATCTTCCCGGATAAACTCCATGTAATCACCAAATTTAAATGTATAGTAGTCCCTCCTTATCTGCAGGTTTGCTTTCCCAGGTTTCAGTTACCCACTGAGGTTCAAAATATTAAGGTATTTTGAGAGAGATACCACATTCACATAACTTTCATTACAGTACATGGTTATAATTGTTCGATTTTGTTACAGTTACATATGTATAGGAAAAAACAGCACCGTATGTATACGGTTCAGTACTATCTGCAGTTTCAGGCATGCTTTGGTGGTCTTGAAATGTATCCCCTGTGAATAAGTGGGATCTATTGTACTTCACTCTATCCTTTTGTAGTACAGCTTGAAAAATACAAAACTGGCCATTTTAACCTGTGTACATAATTTCATATACCACCTATTAAAATCATGCTTAATTTCCAGAAATTGCACCAGGGTATTTATGTGTTTTGGTTGCTGGCTTCATTTTTTTAAATGAGAATGGAAGGCAGTATCTCTGCTTTTAGAAGTATTTACAAAAATAATTACAACTCAGCAATAAGTGAAGGAGATATAAATATAGATAACTTATAGCTGGGGAGAGATCAGATTGTTTCATGAACTCTAGGTAATATATTTATATATGTATATTTAATATATTTCTATATTTATATTTATTATGGACCTTTTGAGTAGGGTTTAACCAAATACAGGTTAGCTTATGACAAAGTTTTATGGAATGTATTTTTCCAGGGGAAGTCCTGGAGAGAGCTATAAATATAATAAATTATATTTGGTTGGGATTATAGGCTATTTTTGGAGGAGAGGGCTACTAGGGAGACAAAGTTGGCTATAGGTCACACAAAATACTCAGGGATGAAGATTTCATGAAAGAATATTTATGTGGCCAAGATGGAAGGCCTTTTCATTTCCAGTTCCATTACCCTCTACCCCTTTTGGCCTTTTGGATTTTTCTTTTATGAACGTTTTCTTTTTCCATCCATCATATTTTGTCTTTTTTTTCCCTTAGGAAGTTGTTACCTACTTTAACAAAAGCAAATTTGTGGCTAAGTTATATGGAACTGCATGGTTATTGTATATTAGGAAAATCTTACCATTAGCCAGTAGACTGAAATACAGTAGACTGTTTATACTCACTTGATTCCAAAAACCAGGGCACTACTGAGTGTCCTCCTAGTGTGTTTGTGGAGGTGGGGTTAGGTGGCTGTAATCTTGTCATATAAATAGTACATGTGGAAGGGGATTAGATACTGGGGGGTATACCTGTAGCTTAAAGTGATCATTTTAAAAGCAGCGAACTTCTGAAAGATTTAAATACTAAAAGAGACTTGTTGCTGGGCCTGGTGGCTCATGCCTATAACCCCAGCACTTTGGGAGGCCAAGTTGGTTGATCACTTGAGTTCACGAGTTCGAGACCAGACTGGGTGACATGGCAAAACTCCATCTCTACTAAAAATACAAAGATTAGCCAGGCATGGTGGGACATGCCTATAATCCCAGCTACTTGGGAGGCTGAGGCACGAGAATCACTTGAACCCAGAGGAGGTTGCAGTGAGCCAAGATGGCACCACTGCACTGCAGCCTGGGTGACAGTGAAAAGCTCAAAAAAAAAAAAAAAAAGACACTTCCTCCCCCATTTATAATGGCATGAAAACAGTCTCCTTTGTAGTTTTCAAATATTTCCAAAATAATTTTTCATAACCCTCATAATGTACTTTGGGAATATAATCTTGGTAATATTTGATGGCCTGTATTGTCAGGTTGCTTACAATTGAGTCCACAGAAGATGATTCAGTGTGGTCTTCATATTTAAAAGGACGCACATTTGATAAACAGTGAAAGGGTATGACAAGGAAGTCACGTAGGCAAGATTCCTGGACTTGTGAAGCAGCTAGGATAGTCTAGAATTTTTATACCACCACAACATAAACTTCATGAGGGAGAAAACCTATAGTTTTATTCATTGTTGTAGCCCTAGCTCCTAGGGGAATAAAAAATGGTGGGCAAAAAAGTAGACCCTCAATAAATGAGCTAACTGAATGTTCCTGACCACCATTTGAGGAAAGATAGACAGATATAGGCCCATGAATGTGAACTGAATGAAGCTTCCCTGTAGTTCAGGTAATGCACGATCTGGAGGCCTTTGCCCTGGATTGTGCAGGATTCTCCATAATTTTCTCAGCTTTCATCCGTCACATCAAGAAGTATTCCATGCAAGTATAACTTGAGATGCTTTGTGAAAAAGAGCCATGATCAGTTTACTGTGATGAGTACTATACGATATCCTTCCTTCTCAGATTTCCAGTGTACATGTGTTTAAAAACTTGAGAAATTGTCAGATTTTCCTAAACTTGTATACCCTTGCAGTTTCTTGTGGATAACACCTATGACTCCCACAGAGTGTTATTCAATGGAACAGACACTGTGGGAAAACACTACAGAATACATGCTGTTACTAAATGTCTCTAGGTAAACTTGACTGACTTCATTTAGAAAATCACTTTAGAAGATGCAATGCTTTAATAATAAAATAGGGAGGATAAATTTGTTGCCAGAAAAGTCATCTGGTGACAGGATTTGAGATTTTATCCAACTCCCTGTTCTGTCCTCAGCATGATTAAGTTGATACTGACTTTTTTGGTAAGGTCCCATTTTCTCTAATTGTAGAGAGTGGAAATTGTATTTCTAAAGAGAAGTAATTAATGACATTGTGGTGTTAGTGAAAGGGAACCTGTTTCTTATTTTTTCATTTTTTTTTGAGACGGAGTCTCACTCTGTCACCAGGCCTGGAGTGCAGTGGTGTAATGTTGGCTCACTGCAACCTCCGCCTCCCGGGTTCAAGTGATTCTCCTGCCTCAGCCTCCCAAGTAGCTGGGATTACAGTGCCCACCACCACACCTGGCTAATTTTTTGTATCTTTAGTAGAGATGGGGTTTCACCATGTCGGCCAGGCTGGTCTCGAACTCCTGACCTTGTGATCCACCCACTTCTGCCTCCAAAAGCGCTGGGATTACAGGCTAGAGCCACTGCGCCCAGCCACCTATTTTTATTAGGTACACAGTTCAAACAAAATGAGGTTAATCAGCTTTAGCTGCCTTCTAATAAATTCAAGATTTCCAAAATTGTTGAAATGCTTCGTTATATGTCTTCAAGTAACAGTGATACGTGCTTGACATAATGTACATACAGTTCTTACTCATTTAACAAAAATGTGAGAGCTTGCCATTTGAAGTTATCAGATGAACAAAGAAGGCAAGGTCACTGCTCTGGAGAAGCTTTCGTAGAGAATGGGGTAGAGGGAATAACAAATGAGTAGCAAAATAATAAAGAGTGCTGTGAGTATAAATTCAATCACATGATAGAGGAAATGGAGACACCACGCAAGCCATACATGTTATTTTGGAATGATTTTTATTGGTAACAAATAATCTTACCCATCTTTTTAGATTTATAAGTTAATCTTCGTTATATAAAAGGGTAACACTTTTTTTGAGCAAGGAATGATTTAATTTCTCTATTTCAAGACCAAAGGATAGGATGATTTTGTAGGTGGGCTCTGGCTTTCCTTTTCCTATTTTTTTTTAGATAAAGACAGGGCCTCGCTCTGTTGTCCAAGCTGGAGTGCACTGGTGTGATCAGTAGCTCACCGCAGCCTCCAACTCCTGGACTCAAGCAATCCTCCTCCCTCAGTGTCTGGAGTAGCCTGAACTACAGGCGCATGCCACCATGTTCCACTAATGTAAATTTTTTTTTTTTTTTTTTTTTTTTTCCCCTGAGACAGAGTCTCGCTTTGTCACCTGGCTGGAGTGCAGTGGCACAATCTCAGCTCACTGCAATCTCCACCTCCCAGGTTCAAGCGATTCTCCTGCCCCAACTTCCTGAGTAGCTGGGACTATAGGCGCACGCCACTACACCTGGCTAATTTTTGTTTTTTTAGTAGACAGGGTTTCACTGTGTTAGCCAGGATGGTCTCAATCTCTTGACCTCATGATCCATCCGCCTCGGCCTCCCAAAGTGCTGAGATTACAGGCGTTTAAGCCACCGCGCCTGGCCTAAATTTTTTTGTGGAGATGGGGGTCTTGCTTTATGATGGGGATATTACTAAGCAGACTGCTTATAGGAAATTACAATCCTCTGTATTTACTCTTGTAAAACCATAAACTAAGATACATGTCATAAAAATAATGTATAGATTTCATGGGAAATCTATCAAGTTTAGATTATATAGCACAGATGTTAGGGACTATGGAAAGTCTGCTGGGGTCAATTAGGACTCCTAATTTCTCTATCTGTAGATAGTCAGCTGTAACTACCTCGAAGAATAAAACTTATTTTTCAGTTACAGCTATAAAATGGGCGGCAAATTTTGTCTTTAAATATGTACTATATACATGCCTGTGTCAAAGAATGTACTGTATGTAATGGTGACTAGAAAAGCTGAATGACATATGACCTTTAAGAAATTTAAAATAAATGTAGAAAATCAGGCATGTTTATATTTCAAAATATTTGTGTATTTTAAGATAAAGTTAGGTTTAAAGCTGTTAGGAAATGTTTAGTGCTTTCAGCTTTATTCTTACCCAGCTGTAGTAATATAGGAAGGGTTTTGCTTTATGTAGTGGCAGTAATTGGAAAGGAGTAAATTAGGAGCCAGGAAACCTGCATAATAATTATGGCTCTGCTTTTGAATGAGTCACTTAATACACATGGGCTTTGGTTTCTTCAGCAGTATTGGACCACATCATTTTTTAAGATCCTGATCAACCCTAGATTATGAACCATCTCAATACAGGATTTTGCTCTGACTATAAATTAGCTGTAGTGTTTACAGGGGAGTTTGATTTTTTAATTGAATGTTTATATCATAGTTTTATCTGTGACCCTTATTCCTACTATCCAAAACAAAAAAATACTGGATTATGTCAGACTCTTTTGGCATAAATTCATATTTACCTTAGAACACCCAGGATAATCATACTACAGAAAGCATCTTCCTTGGGGCCCGCCTTGTGGGTAGTTTTTTCTTTTACACATACAGTGATTCTTGCCAAGACAAGTTTGTTTCTTCTGGAAAAATGTACTTTCCCCAAATTTTTTATTTTAAATTTTTTGAAAAGAAATAACCATAGTAATTAATCCCTCCCCTCCAACCAGGTTCATCAGGTAAAGCGCAGTTTGGGAAAATGATCTTTTTAGTTACTCCAAATTTCTCCTTTTCTAAATTCAGGGTTTTAGAGAAGCCCTGATAAAAACAGTTTTACAGAGAACCACACGACAAAAAGGGGTAAAGGTAATTTAAAAGCCCCCAAATAAGGAATTTTCTAAGGAAAGAACTCAGATGTAAAACTTTCAGTTCCAGTGAACAAGTAGAACCATCTTTTGCATGTGATATTTTAGTGTTTGCCCGTCCCAGGCTAGGAGAAGTGAGATGCAGATATGTAATCCATGAACAAAGAACCTTACCTCTTTGGACCTGTTTCCTCAGAGTCATGTTTGCAATATGACAATTTGCTGTAACAAATTAGAAACTTACAAGTATTATTACTTTTGTTGACATAATATTTTGTTCCCTTGCTGAGTGTAACAACAACAACAACAAAAATATAGGAACAGGTAAACAGTAGTTTCCAAAGTGTAGGTATCCTGAGGTTTGAATCTCTGCTGGTAATTAGTGGAACTAAAGCTCCAATATTGAGAAGACTATGGCATCCAGACCTTGAGTTTCTGATCTTTCTTCCTCACATCGATGGTAATAAAGGAGGAAAGACAAATGGATCTGAGCCTCAGGACCTGGTTCTTTTCATTTGAAGAACTGGACAGTTGATGGATGTGGTTCCTGGTTCTGGTTTAGAGCTGAAGCATCTGCCAGGCCCACTGGTCAAGGCTCTGGGTCTTGCTCTTAATGTTCTCTTTGGATAGAGAACTGATGCTCAAAGGAACACTTGGCTGTTTCTCAGTCCCTGTCTTGAATTGTCAGTGTAAGACAGGAAGAACAGAAGGTAGAGGAATACCTTACAAGAATTACAATGGAGGGTGAGAGGCTAAAGTAGAAATAATAATTAACATATGGAATGCCTACAATTTTCCAACTACTGTTTGAAAACCTCACATTTTCTGTTGGAACCAAATAACAACTCAGAGAAGTGCAAGTTTTATTTCCCACATCTTACTGTCTCAGAAAGGTTAACTTGCCTGGAGTCACAGAGATACTTACCAAATGACAGTTGTAATTTTTAAATGCAAGACTTTACCTCACAACATCCTGCTGCAGTATGTCAATAATATACTCACTCAAGTGCATATGAATTTTACCTTTTCAGCATATCATTACCTTAGGGATTTTGGATCTTTTCTTAAAAGGCTGGTTTCTGTATTATTAAAAGATTTTCGGTTTGGTAAAACAAGGTAATTTTTGAGGCTTTTTTTGCTTTGCTTTACCCTTATCATTAACAGTCAATCATCCAAGTGTTTCCTTCATGAAATACTTGTAGTAACAGGGCTTACCAAGATGATGGGAATTCTGAAAGGTCTTGAATGAACAGAAATGTTTTTTCTCCCCATACCCACCAATAATAGAAGTAGTTTGCTAATAGTATCATAGCAATTATTTTTAAAATTTATCACAAAAACATTTGGACTTAATTTTACTTTTGAGCAATGATATTTATGATGTCACTTAAATTTTAACTTTCATAGACAAGAGAAGAAAGAAAAATGGAAGCAATTTTGCAAGCTTTTGCCAGACTTGAAAAGAGAGAGAAAAGAAGAGAACAAGCTTTGGAAAGGATCAGCACAGCCAAAACTGAAGTTAAAACTGAATGTAAAGACACACAGATTGTCAGTGATGCTGAAGTTATTCAGGTATTACTTATTCAGGTCTAGTTTTATTTTCTTAAACACTTTCAAATAAAATTTCTATACTTGCATTAATTACTTATAAGGAATTTAAAATAATGTCTATTAGCTTTTTAATAGCATTTTTCAGATTCTGTGGGAGTTTCAGTTTGAGCTAAAACTATATATTATTTCTGTTCTTTATTATATAACAGAATTCATACATTCTGGAAAGTTGGCTTCTGAAGTAGATTAATGCTATTATATTTAAACTTTATATATATATGTAATATAAAAAGCTCCATTCGGTTGTATTTTGAATTAGGAACAAGCAAAAGAAGAAAATGTTAGCAAGCCAACCCCTGCCAAAGTAAATAGAACTAAACAAAGAAAAAGTTTTTCTCGGAGTAGGACTCACATTGGACAGCAGCGTCGGAGACATAGAACTGTCAGCATGTGTTCGGATATCCAGCCATCTTCTCCTGATATAGAAGTTACTTCACAACAAAATGATATTGAAAATACTGTACTTACAATAGAACCAGAAACTGAAACTGCACTAGCAGAAATAATTACTGAAACTGAAGTTCCAGCACTTAATAAATGTCCTACAAAGTACCCCAAAACAAAGAAGGTATGATTCTAATGAATGTAAGAACTGTTTTTCTAACAGTTTCTTATATTAGTTATATTGGTGTTTTAAAAATTGGATTTTTAAGATCTCATAATGAACAGAATAAGACGCAGTTTTTATACTTGCAGATTTTTAAAATAAGAATGAGAATCCCAACACTGTAAAATTAATATAAATGTTTGCATTACTGTGAAGATAAAGTTACATTCGGTTTATCAGGACTTTTTATATTGCAATTCATGATTTCTTTAAATAAGTTTGTCTACTTTATGTACAAAATATATACTTCTCTGAAACTGGTTTTAGATGTGTTATCCTTTATTTATATTTTTATAAATTTCATTGTATAGGTAGATTATAAGAATTAAATGTGAAGAAATTGTTGATTTCCACAGAATGTACTATGAAAATTTATAAGAAAGAGTAGTTTTAGGTGTAATTATTAATAAAAATCTTTAAAACACTACTGTCAGACTTTAGCAATTATGGGAAACAACCTGAGCTTTTTCAGATCAGAAATAACAGAACATCCTAATGAAGCTGCTCTTCATCTCCCACTCTGACTAGAGTACAGCAGATTGGGGCAGAGATACCAAAGTGTGGTAATCCTTATACTGTTTAGGGGTAGATCACAAATGTATACTTCTCACACACTTTACTTTGAAATTTCATTTATTCTGTCTTTGTTCTTACCTAATTCAGTACAGTTTGTAGGCATGCTGCTAAACCATGACATGTACGCTTAGTAAAATTCTAGTATGAACCCAGGATTATATTTTAATAGCACAAATTAAATAATTTACTTGCCAAAGTCACAGGTTTCATTAGAGACAATCTAAACACAGTTGTTTCTAATTCAAAGTCTGTGCTCTCCTTACTGCACCACCATAGCTTAAGCAACCCAATATTTGCCTGTAACAATGGACAAAAAATTCTTTGTAAAGTGAAAAGAAAAAACCTCAGGCTTAAAAGAAGTGAAACTACCTTCTCAATTACAAATATGACATAATCCCTACCCTTTATTAAACTTTTAACAAAGTTGTGGTACTATAAATTTATTTACATCCTTGGTCTGAGATGTAGGCTTCTACATCCTATGTGATTCTCTTAAAAAGCCTCTTGTGCCTGCAGATTTTGTTATTTTAAACAACATACTGCTTGACAGAGTACCAGATTATCATGATTTCCCCTAAAGGCCTCATTCATTACAACACTAAGAGCTTTATGTATGTTATTGAACTTTTAATCTTCACAACAATCCTATTTATAGAACTAGGTTCTATCACAACTCTTCTTTTACAGATAGAGGTATAAAAAAGTTACTTAACTTGCTCATGGTCACAGTGTGAATGGCAAAGCCAGGATTCACCCTCCTGGCAGTCTGGCTTCAGACTCCACGACCAGACTCCAGACTGCATTCTACTGCTGTCCTAGGAATGGAGTTCTGTATACATAGAGGGACAGAAAAGATGCTAAAATGTTTATAGTGGTTACCTTTGGAAAAAAGGATGGGTAGATTTTTAAAATGTGTTTATGTGTGTGTGAGTGTGTATACATGTGCATATTTATATATACTAAGTTCTGTACATTCTTTCTTTTTTTTGAGATGGAATCGCGCTCTGTTGCCCACGCTGGAGCGCAGTGGCGTGATCTCTGCTCACTGCAACCTCCGCCTCCCGGGTTCAAGTGCTTTTCCTGCCTCAGCCTCCAGAGTAGCTGGACTACAGGCGCACACCACCATACTCGGCTAATTTTTTTGTATTTTAGTAGAAACGGTTTCACCATGTTGGCCAGGATAGTCTCCATCTCCTGACCGTCTGATCCACCTGCCTTGGCCTCCCAAAGTGCTTGGGTTATATGCGTGAGCCACCACACCCGGCCACATTTTCTATAAGTTAAATTTACACTTAGAAATTAAAATATCATTTGCTAACTAGATAACAATATGAAGTAGTAATTTACACTTCAGCCAATAAAGACTGTACTATGTATGTTGTAGATCAGAGAATCAGCAGAATTAACAACTATGAAAATTTTCAAAGCACAAGAACCTTAAGAGATATTCCAAACCCCTTAAATCATTGATTGTCAATGGTGACTTTTAAATATATATGTATCGTGAGCCAGATGTGGTGGCTGATGCCTGCAATCTCAATATTTGGGGAGGCTAAGGAGGGAGGATCACTTGAGCCCAGGAGTTCAAAACCAGCCTGGGCAACATAACGAGACCCTGTCTCTACAGAAAATTAAAAACAAAAAAATTAGCCGGGCCTGGTGGTGCACACCTGTATTCCCAGCTATTTGGGAGGCTAAGGTAGTAGGATGACTTGAGCCCAGGAGGTTGAGGCTATAGTGAGCCATGATCAAGCCACTGCACTCCAGCCTGGGCAACTCACTGTTTCTCAGAAAAAGTACTGTGCACTGTCCTCATCTCCAGGAGATTCTGATGGGCAGCTAGTGTAGGAAAACACTGCCTAAAATCAGATTTTTCTAACAGATGGAACATTTTATACCTATAATAGAAGCAGTAGTAAACCTAAATTTAGTGTGTTTAATAAAATGGTACTGACATGTCTCTAGTTGTAACTACATTAAAAAGCTTGGCTGGACACGGTGGCTCACACCTGTAAACTCAGCACTTTGCAAGGCTGAGGCAGGAGGATTGTTGAGACCAGCCTGGGCAATATAGCGGACCTTGTCTCTACAAAGTATTTTAAAAATTAGCCAGGCGTGGTGGTGAGCACCTTGTCCCAGCTACTCGGGAGGCTGCAGTGGAGGCATCATCTGAGCCCAGGAGGCAGAGGCTTCAGTAAGCTGAGACTGTACCACTGCACTCCAGCCTGATGACAGAGACCTTGTCTCAAAAAAAAAAAAAGAGTAATATAAATTTCATGTAAATATAAATATTTAAAAAGCAACCATATGTTTGGTTCTACAACATAATTGGGTAAAAAGCTTCAGAATAACAGTAGATAACCAAGGAAATGTAAAAGGACATACTGATATTTTGATCATATATGAATGATTTAAATTACCCAATTGATCATTTTAAGTAATATACCAATTTCAAATCTGATACTAAAATATTCAATAGAATTTGGAATTACATATATAATGATCCAAATTTTTTCTTTTCTCTAGCACTTGGTCAATGAATGGTTAAGTGAGAAGAATGAGAAGACAGGAAAACCTTCAGATAGCCTTTCAGAAAGGCCTCTACGCATAACTACAGATCCTGAAGTGTTAGCTACACAACTCAATTCTTTACCAGGTCTCACTTACAGCCCCCATGTATACTCTACTCCTAAGCATTATATTAGATTTACTTCACCATTCCTTTCAGAAAAAAGGAGAAGAAAAGAACCTACTGAAAACATTTCTGGTTCATGCAAGAAGGTAAACTTTTCTTTGGAAGTAAAAATGTAGAATAAGCCAAATGCCAACTCATTCTTTACTACCATCCATGGTAGTGAAATGCTTTTGGAATCAGCTCTGTATTTCCAGGCTGTATCAACAGGTACAAACTGATTCCTATTCATTCATGTATTCTGTTTCATTCAGCGATGGTTGAAACAAGCTTTGGAAGAAGAAAATTCAGCAATTTTACATAGATTTAATTCACCCTGTCAAGAAAGATCCAGAAGTCCTGCAGTCAATGGTGAAAATAAAAGTCCACTACTATTAAATGACAGCTGTTCCCTTCCAGGTAGAATTTTTTTCAGAATTGTTTTAGTTTGAGAAATGTGGCAAGGCATATATATAGCTTTATAACAGGCATATTCTAGTTACTGGTATGCACTTCAGAAGAGAAGCACATTGCTGTATAGATTTTCTCTTTTCTGTCCTCTGTATTTTTTGGCTGAAGATACCAGTTCATAATATCATGTATGTTGGGGTTTATGAATTTTTAAAGGCTTTTGGACTGGCTGCTTTTCAGACAGACAAGGACTCTTACAAATCAGTTAAAGTAACATCAGTACTTGTAAGATACTTTGAGAACCCTAGGCCTATAATCCCTCCAGACAAGGTAATGCTTGTTAATTAGGGAGGGAGTGGGGGCACTGCTTCATGTTAGTTCCATTTTTTTAAAAATTGTGAAATTTAGTTTTGGGGTAAAAGTCATAACTGCCATTGTTTATATTTTATCTTTCCCAGAATGTGACATAAACAGATTTTAACAAATAGCAACAGCGTAATTTCTTACAGATTATTATTTCACCAACAGATTTAACTACACCACTAAAAAAACGAAGATTTTATCAGTTGCTAGATTCGGTTTACTCAGAAACCTCCACACCTACTCCTTCCCCGTATGCTACACCAACTCACACCGATATTACTCCTATGGACCCATCTTTTGCCACGCCTCCACGGATAAAATCAGATGATGAAACTTGTAGAAATGGTTATAAACCCATATATTCACCAGTTACCCCAGTAACTCCTGGTACACCAGGAAATACCATGCACTTTGAGGTGAGAAATTTTAATGGAGAAAAAAAAAATTCAACACCTGGGGGGGATGGGATTTCTTTTAAGAGCTCTTTCCCCTCCTTTAACAACTAGTGTGCTAAGAATACAGAAACAGGTTGTAAGAAACTAAACATCAGAAACATTCATTTATATGAATTTAGATGTTTTTATTTTTACTAAAATGAGCGTAACTTTCATCTTACTGATATACACAGTAGACTAAATGTGTGTATCAAATTGATTTTAAAGCAGTCTTATTTGGGGAATGGAAATAGGAAGCAAGATCTAAAACCAAAGTCTGTGTATTTTTTCATTTTGTTTTCGTTTCTATAATTATTATGGATATACTTACGTATTTTTAAATTTTCAATTCTAATTCTTTATATACAGAATATTTCTTCCCCAGAAAGTTCTCCAGAAATAAAGAGACGCACTTATAGTCAAGAGGTAAGAAGTTAACTTAAAAAGGGTGAATTGGTAGTTTTTTTCCTATTACATTGTTTTGCTTAAATTACTAGTAAATTTTGAAATAAACAGTCCCAAGATGTGATCATTTGTATAATTTTTTTTTTTTTTTTAATTTGTAAACAGGGATATGACAGATCTTCAACCATGTTAACATTGGGGCCTTTTAGAAATTCTAATTTAACTGAACTGGGTCTGCAAGAAATAAAGACTATTGGTTATATGAGCCCTAGGAGTAGGACTGAAGTCAACAGGCAGTGCCCTGGAGAAAAGGAACCGATGTCAGATCTTCAGCTGGGACTCGATGCAGTTGAGCCAACTGCCCTACATAAAACCCTGGAAACGCCTGCACATGACAGGGCTGAGCCCAACAGCCAACTGGACTCGACTCACTCTGGACGGGGCACAATATATTCTTCCTGGGTAAAGAGCCCTGACAGAACAGGAGTTAACTTCTCAGTGAACTCCAACTTGAGGGACCTGACACCCTCTCATCAGTTGGAGGTTGGAGGAGGCTTCCGAATAAGTGAGTCAAAGTGCCTGATGCAGGATGATACTAGAGGCATGTTTATGGAAACAGCTGTGTTTTGTACTTCCGAAGATGGGCTTGTATCTGGTTTCGGACGGACTGTTAATGACAATTTGATCGACGGGAGTTGCACACCCCAGAATCCACCACAAAAGAAAAAGGTTACAAATTTAACAATTTATAGTCCTTTTAATAGTTTTTTTTCATACTACTACTGAGGGGAATTGGTAGTTAGATGTATTATGTAAGGCATTCTTAATTTAGTTATGAAAGTTACATTTTTATATTTTTAAACCTTTTGTAAATGCTGGCTTAATTAGAAAATGTTTACAGAAAAGTAAAAAATTCTAGTAATATGGGAAATCCTTGTAAGCAGCATGGTTTCAGAGAAATCTCAAGATGATTTATTTCACCAAATGAGTATTTTTTGAAACTAGGCACTCCCCAACCAAAAACACAGACTTGAATAATATTTGTGTTATTACCTTTATTGTACATTGAGCAAACACCTGTGTATAGAGGAAATGCCTCTTTCCTTATCTATAACATCTATAGTATTTAGGCCATGGATGTAAGTGTTTTTATTTTACTAATAGTTATGTATTAAATACTCAGTTCCCTGATTTCCCATTATTTGGTTGGCAGACGTACTGAGATAATTAGAATGCCTTATTTCAAAAGAAAGAAACTATAGCACTTTGTTAGTAGGCTTATTGCTTTGCAAGTCCAAGAATTTTCGTGATGTGTGCTTTTAATTTTTATAACAGAGTCCAGTTGGCAACTTTGTGGGAAGCAATGTAGTATAGTGGAAAGAGCACGGGCTTTCAAGTAAGACCTAGGTTCGAATCCCGGCTCCAACACTCACCAGCTGTGTGACCTTGAGTGAGTGAGTTACTCAATTTCCTCATCTATAAAATGGGGATGATAATATACCTATTTCTTAGGGTTGTTGTGAGGATAAATGAGATAATGTATGTAAATCATCTAAGTACAATGCCTGGAATATAGTAGGCATTTGATAATTGTTAATTATTTGTTCAGAATCAATTAAAATAATTTTCCTAATGTAAATATAGTAATTCGCTAGACAAAAAAAGAATGCATTGATTCTGACATAAAAAACAAGAATAAAAGATTTGCTTTTTCTTATCTTTCTTGCTTAAGGTTTCTCTATTAGAATACCGTAAGAGACAACGTGAAGCTAGGAAAAGTGGCTCTAAGACAGAGAACTTTCCACTCATTAGTGTATCACCCCATGCAAGTGGAAGCTTGAGCAACAATGGTGATGGCTGTGCGAGCAGTAATGAGAATGGGGAGCAGGTGGAACACACTGCTAGCCTACCTTTACCAACACCAGCTATGGTTTATAATGCCACTTCTGAAGAAACTAGCAATAACTGCCCTGTTAAGGATGCTACTGCCAGTGAGAAGAATGAACCAGAAGTTCAATGGTAAGCCCATTTGAAGTAATGCTACTCTGGAAAAAACAAGCTTTTGTTCAAGTATTCTTCCTATTTGTTGTTCTCCCAAGGCTAAGCTGATTGTGCTTTGTGGTCACAATTTTAAAAGATTCTCTCTGCTAATAGGATTTTAAGCCAGCTGTGTATGGCCTGTGTTGTTAAATGTCGATTGTATTTATTCCTTGGTAATTTATTCATTCTTTACACACAAATATCCTCTCCAAAGAATTTTTATCAGAGTTAACAATTCTGCAGACTTCCTTTATAACCCCTACCAGTTACCTTGAAAGAACAACCAGGGTTAGTGCTTCTTCACAAGGAATAGGAGCAGCTGCATATAGGATGGATCATGGCAAATGGCAGGCGGCCACACTCAGTTTGCTCCTTGGTCCCCTTTCCACCTGAAAGCATGCAATCCTGATAGCAGTTTGTTAGGGGCATGTTTTGGTACCTTTGGTAACCAAAAAAAAAGTGACATTCTGAATGTTAATACATTATCTTCAACTCTTTGCCTTCTTTTCACCAATAAATTGCTGGAGACAAAGGAATTGAGTCCTTCAGATAAGGATAATAATCTCAGTTCTGGGAGCAATCAGCAAAATAAGAGAAGATAACTTTTTTTTTTTTTGAGATGGAGTCTTGCTCTGTTGCCCAGGCTGGAGGGCAGTGGCACGATCTCAGCTCACTGCAAGCTCCACCTCCCGGGTTCAAGCGATTCTCCTGCCTCAGCTTCCCAAGTAGCTGGGACTACAGGTGCCCGCCACCATGCCCGGCTAATTTTTTTTTGTATTTTTAGTAGAGACGGGGTTTCACCATGCTGGCCAGGCTGGTCTCGAACTCCTGACCTCATAATCTGCCCACCTTGGCCTCCCAAAGTGCTGGGATTACAGGCGTGAGCCACCGTGCCCTGCCAAGATTAACTATTTTCAAAAGTTAACACCAAAGTAGAAAATACCAGTAGATCAAAAGCCTTGGTCTGACGGTACATGTTGACTATGAATCAACAAAGAATGTAGCTAGCAGTAGTTTCTTTCAATAGAGGATAATGTGATTTTTCTTTTAAAGGACTGCCTCAACTTCAGTGGAACAAGTCAGAGAAAGGAGTTATCAGAGAGCTTTACTTCTCAGCGATCACCGAAAAGATAAAGATAGTGGTAAGTGAGCTTGTTCCTTCACCAGAAGGTGGAGTCAGTTAATCAATCTGCATCCTCGTTCTTTGCAGCTCTAATGTTCTCTTTGGGTCTGCTCTGCTTCATCTCTAGGGGGAGAATCACCATGTGTCTCATGTTCACCGAGTCATGTTCAGTCTTCACCTTCATCTCATTCAAATCACATTCCCCAGTTGCAAGCTAAGGGCCCAGTCCCTTCTTTCAGTGAACTTATGGAAGGTCAGTAAGCAGATGACCAATAATGTTATTCTTTAACACATTTTAAAATCAGACAAAAGAGAGCCTTTATAAAAAGTTGGTTTGGATAGTAGAATGTACGTTGCTTTGTGGTGTTAAAACAGTGTTTATTGTGTAATTTTACACTTACTATAGGTTTCTTCTGCTTTATAGACCCTGATCCTGAAAATCCAGAACCCACAACTACAAGTGAATGTCCATCCCCAGATACTTCTCAAAATACTTGTAAAAGTCCTTCAAAAATGAGCAAGGTAATTTTCAATGGCTTCCAAAGGACTTTAGGTTGAGTGCAGAAAAGCTGATGGTTATAATATGCAGTGTTTTTCTGCCATATCAAGTATCAGTTTGTGACTTCTGGACACTTTTTCTGTCGGACATACTCAATTGTGTTTACTACTTTCTTTGTTCTCTCTTACTGAACATGTGATGGATAACTCTGACCAGATGTTCAGGTTTTCTAAGCACACTTCAACAGCTTACATTTTCTTCAAATGTTCCACCTCTCTTCTAGTGGTGCCTAGGAAATTCATAGCCTTGTAATGAAATTCTTAACCAGCCAATTATCTAAAAACAAAAGGTCGTTTTATCATTTAAAAGGAATGACATCTTCATCCTGGATCGAGATGTAATAATGTAGCATGGCATGTATATCACTGGAAACTAAAGACAAGGAATCTGAGATGGATCTTTCTTTGATGATAGACATTTAAACAGTCTTTTATTTATTTATATCTGAACAGTGTATAAGGAAAATGAAAAGGTATTAAAAATCAAAATGGTTTGAGGGAGCAAGTTTATTTACCCAAATCAATTTATCCTTAGGTTGGGTATAGAAATTTCAATTATAAAATTGAAACTTGCTATCGGAGTTCTTTCAGAGTAAGGCTCAAAAACAGGTTTCATTGCTTAGGGGTAAAAAGACAGAGTAAAGTTAAAGAAAATTATTTCCTCAACTTGTCTTCAATAAAAGTTAACCCAGAGAATTCACTTTAAGCTCACTCTCAGAACTGTTTGGAACAACTGAAAAATATTGGCTTTTTAACATCCCAAGCCTCCACAACTGACATATCCGGGATGTTATTTCCTGCTCCTCATTAAAATTAATATTTAGGTAGTATTAAATATCAACGAGAATAAACCTCAAGGTACACAAAATGTTCCTTAAATGTATGTAATTTGTTTTTTCTTCATAGCCTGGTTCACCTGGATCTGTAATTCCTGCTCAAGCACACGGGAAAATATTCACAAAACCAGATCCCCAATGGGACTCCACAGTTACTGCATCCGAAGCTGAAAACAGTGTTCACCTAAAAACAGAGCTCCAACAAAAACAGCTGTCGAATAACAGCCAAGCACTTTCAAAGAATCATCCTCCTCAGACACACGTTCGTAATTCATCTGAGCAACTTTCACAAAAGCTGCCTTCTGCACCAACAAAGTTGCACTGTCCTCCATCACCTCACCTGGAAAATCCTCCAAAGTCATCCACGCCTCACACACCTGTACAGCATGGTTATCTTTCACCAAAGCCTCCTTCACAGCAGTTAGGATCTCCCTACAGGCCTCATCATTCACAGTCACCTCAAGTTGGAACACCTCAGCGAGAGCCTCAGAGAACCTTTTATCCAGCAGCACAGAACCTTCAAGCCAATACTCAGCAGGCAACTTCTGGAACATTATTTACACAGACACCCTCAGGACAATCTGCAGCAACATACAGTCAGTTTAACCAACAAAGTCTGAACAGCACGGCACCACCCCCTCCACCTCCTCCACCTCCTTCTTCTTCGTCTTACTATCAAAACCAGCAGCCCTCTGCAACCTTTCAGAATTATAATCAGCTCAAAGGTAGTCTTTCTCAACAAACTGTGTTTACATCAGGACCAAATCAAGCACTTCCTGGCACCACAAGCCAGCAAACAGTTCCAGGACATCATGTGACTCCAGGGCATTTTTTGCCCTCTCAGAACCCCACCATTCACCATCAAACTGCTGCTGCTGTAGTCCCCCCTCCTCCTCCACCACCGCCTGCTCCAGGACCGCACCTTGTACAACAGCCGAATTCCCATCAGCAACACTCTGTAGCACATGTAGTAGGGCCTGTTCATGCGGTCACCCCTGGGTCGCATATTCATTCTCAAACTGCTGGACACCACTTACCCCCACCCCCACCCCCTCCCGGTCCTGCCCCTCATCACCATCCACCACCCCATCCTTCCACAGGACTCCAAGGTCTACAAGCACAACACCAGCATGTTGTAAATTCAGCACCCCCACCACCCCCTCCGCCGCCACCTTCCAGTGTTTTGGCTTCTGGGCATCATACCACATCGGCTCAAGCCTTACACCACCCACCTCATCAAGGACCTCCACTTTTTCCTTCGAGTGCTCATCCAGCTGTACCACCGTATCCCTCACAAGCTACACATCATACCACTTTGGGACCGGGACCCCAGCACCAGCCTTCTGGAACAGGGCCACATTGTCCATTACCTGTCACAGGTCCTCATCTCCAGCCCCAAGGACCAAACAGTATTCCAACACCTACTGCTTCAGGGTTCTGTCCTCATCCTGGCTCTGTGGCCCTGCCACATGGGGTTCAGGGACCTCAGCAGGCATCTCCAGTGCCTGGACAGATTCCAATTCACAGAGCACAGGTGCCACCAACATTTCAAAACAATTACCATGGGTCAGGGTGGCATTAAAATGGACTCCAAAAACATTTTTTTAAATGTTCTGTAAGATAAACTGTATATTTCATATGTACCTGTTAAGGTACTTTTTAAAGCTTGTACATGAACCTTTGTATAAAAAACACCAGTGCTCTTTCATTGTATTTTTCTCATTTTTGCTTTTTGAAATTCCTTTAAAAAATGTGCTGTTAAGCCAGTATTAGGTATCTTTATTTTGTAAGTGAACATTCCAGCTGTTTTTTCTGGCAGATCTGATGCTGATTTGATGCTGTATGATCTTTAAATTTTATTGTTGCAGTTAAATTCATTTAGTGAATGTTCTATTATTTTATACCTACACATTAAGTACTCAGCTAAGTAATGGCACTATGAGGATTTTCTTTTCTTTTCTCCCCTTTCCTGTCAGCAGCAGTTCTGTGAATGCATCTTAGGTATAAAAATGGCAATACAGATTTTTATATTTTGGTGTGGACATGGCTCATTTTTGTTTTACCAGTTACTTGCAAGCAAAATGTAATTTAATGTATAGATGATTTCTAGTGTCTCCTGACAAACTGTAAATACTGCATTTCTTTTGCGTATATAATTGCTTACAGCTTTTCTCATTTGATATATAGCATTGTACATATGAGAAGTCTTTTGCAAAACTGTGTGATCTTTGTGAAAGTAGTACAGTATATGACCTTTAATTTCTTTTTTATTTTAAATATACTGTCACATTGAAGCACTGGTTGGGCATTTTAATTCATGTTAATAAATCACAATTATGTCAGTTTTACCAAATTGTCCTGTGCAACTTCTAAGATCGGGGTCTGTGTTTCTACAGAAGTTCTAGTTTTCAAATATAGTTTGTAAGGAGCCTTCAATTTTCTTTAGCAACTACTACCTCAGCAACAGGAGGCAGCAAGGGGTTGTTTGCATTTTTGCAGGAGCCATAGGAAACTACTGAAATGATCGTGCTGGGTCAATTAAGGATGTGGCATCATCATACAAAATGAATCCAGACCACTAATGCATTACAGTAGTTCTTGAATACAATGTGCAACAACTGTTTGAAAATATGGGTAGTTTGCCCAAAACAGGAAAACTTGTCTTGGGTGTACAAAACTAAAGAAAAAAGGCATTATTCCTAGATCTCTTAGTGAAATGAAAACGGCCTCTTAAGTGAACGTTTTTATTGCTAAAATATAAAATGCTAGTTATAATCTTGGAAAAAGTAAAATTTCCCAGCCTTTGTCTTCTACCTCTGAGAAGGATTCAGTAAGTACATCCAATAATAATGATACTGTTTATCAACACATTTTTCATCATCCAATTACCTGACATAATTTGGCACAGGATACAAATTCTGTGCATCAGAGAAAGTAAACACTAAAATGACTGAGTGACCTCCTTCAGTCATGTTTTCACACTTTGAATTTCTACTTCCTTTTGAAAATTAGCTGACAAACAATGGTACATTAACACAGCTCATTTAGGGCTCAATCCTAATCAGCTTGAAATTTTAGAAGAACATAGGCCAAGTGTGCCATCCTCGATTTGTCCAACAAAATTCTATGTATGGTATTTATAGTAAAGAAACATTTGAGAAGAAACAGTTTTACATCATCTATCCTGATAGTTTCAAACAGAATAAAGGTAACTAGTGTGTGAAATATAAATATTATTCTTAAAAGGTCTGTCCTTCTAAGCAGTTTAAATTCTTCACTGGCTTGAAATGTGCCTACTACAGAAATATGCATACAGAAGCTTTTGTGTGAACTGAAGAATCTTATTTGATTCCTTGATGAAGTATATACTCCCAAATATGGTCTTCTACCAAAATTTCATTCAACTTATTTAAAAGGGGGAGAAAAAAGGAGAATTTAGGAAATAATCTGAACTATGGATAGAAACAAGTTCTCTACTCCAGTGTAAAGTTTCCTTCCTTTATCCTGGTAACTAGTTATGTGTGGTCCAGGTATGGGAAGAAGCAAGTCAATAAATTAGTTTTCACCTAAAAAGTTTATGACTTTTTGCAGATCTTACATCCACCTTTTCTCTGCCTTTGGGCAGTTCTGTCTGCCAATTTCCAGAGAGCCAGTTCCTGTATCTGCTATAAACATATATGTGATCCACTGCTTGTCATTTTCCATGAAGATTTCACATGGACTACAGAAAGGAAAAGACAGGACATTCAACTAAAGTCAGAGAGCTAGTTAGAATGTTTAGCATAACCAGTGGTTCTCATTTAGTTTTTGTGCATTCTTTATCAACAAGCCGCCAAGAATCTGATAAAACCGTATTATGCCTAATACAAATGTATATTCCTTCTAGAACAACTGTTCCAGGCTGTTTTATCATAAGGGACACACCTGTAAAAATTTATAATCTAGTTTATTTTCCAACATGAGCAAAAACTGCATTAGACAAATTTCATTCAAGTATACTATCACCCTGATAAAAATCCTTTTACACTTAGGGAAGATATAAATTGTGCTCTATGGTTCTTGTAAGGATGTTTCTTACAGAAATCATGGATAGTATCATCAGTCTACAGCCACTATCTATCATAGAATTTACATGGAAACCTACAGCCTCATTAGAAAAACTTAGCATGCACATTTCATAAAGAAATGAATGAATGATCCATTCTGTCTCACTGTGGTATGAGATGTAATGGTAATTCCTAAGAGGGTTATGTGTCTTGTTTCCTAACAGCAAATGCTGTTTTAAGTTTGCAATGATCAAACAAATGCAGTCAGTATGTTTTTGATGAACCATGGATGAAAAGGGATCACTGAAATTCTAGAGAATCAATCTATACTGTAGCTTTTCTCCTAAATCCCTTCTGCCCTTAAAAAATAATAAATGATTTCCTTATAATAAGCCTTAATGTATGTTCTACAACTACATCTGCTGCAACAGGAATGCTGGTATTTAGTTTTAGTGACACTACTCTGGTAGCAAATGTTCATTGATTCTATAATTTATAGGGCAATGACCAAGGCAATGTCTGGAAAAAAAAAAACCGAAACACTTTAATTTTTAAGACAACTGCAAGCACCTCAAACAATGGATTATTGTTACAACACTTGTTAGCTTTTCACAATCTAGTTATTGCAAAGGCATATGGATAAATGTTAATGGACAAAGTCAAAAACGAGGCACCTTAATGAATGTAAAATTTAAAATAAAAAGACATTCAATCCACTGACTTCTAAAAGAGGCTAAATATACCTCTATATATTACATTCTAAAATTGTATTGCCTACTATGGTTTGTGTCCTGGAGTCTACAATTAATTTTAAGGAAATGCATAAACAAAACTGTGTGCAACCTGCAAAGGGAAAATCATTTTCTCAACTTCATTTTATGGAAAGACAATGAAAAAGCTAGTAAAATTTGTTGTAGCCACACGTAAAGCTACCTATGGAATGAAAGTGATCACTGTTACCTTTGAGCTGTGAGGAGTATTCTGCCCACTGCACTGCAAATTGTATATACCACACCTTGTGTTCTAGACAAGCATGATCATGCTTTTCGAAAAATATACGTATTTTTTCATTCCACACAATGAACACGTTTCTCTTTTCCAATTTAATCTATGTAGAGCTTAACTTACAGCGCCCAGAGGAGGCAACATGACATGGTACTGAGCCATCACATTTTTAAAGGATAATTGCTCTTCTTTAAAAGTACTTTTAAAAATATGCAAAAATACAAATGGGACTGCTAAATTATAATGCATATTTTAGAATGAGAAGCATAACTTTTCTTCCTTTAAAGTGCCATATAGAGAATGACATCTTACAACCCAGAGCCACTTTGTTTAAAATCCAATGTGAAAAGACTGTTATGGAATGAAAAGTTTGCACAACTCCTTGGAGCAGTTACAGTCTGCTACATGCAACATAGGCTACAAAGCACTCAAGACTTGGTAGCTTTTCTGAAATTTGAGTCCCCCTCCCATATTTAATGGAAAGTAACATTTACAGGGTGCATTTACATACACTATAATACAGGAATGATGTCCCTTTGCCAGAAGATAAAATTGTACATTTCCTTGCTATTTCTTGGTTCCAACTTGATAATTTCTTAAGATTGTAAATTATATAGTACTCAGCTAAAATATTTCTTCATAAATAGTTACAAAACCTGCCAAAACACAAAGGGAAAGTATTTTTCATTCAAAAAAAGGACATTTGAATGTCACACAACACAAGAAACGATGCTTAGAGACATGTTATTGTTTCCAGAAGAAAATGGTCAGTAAACTACTTAGCTGAAGACAAAAGACTACCCTTCCCCAGGATCACAGTGCACAAAAAGCAAAATGTCAAACAACAGTACCTCAAAGCAAAATAAAGGTCTGAGGATGAAGCCAGCTCACTTGTAATCCTGTTAAAGAATGAGAGTCACCGTTTAGGTCCAATGTACTGGGAACATTTGCTAGCTCAGAATGCAATATTGGTAGAATTTGCTAAGAATTCAACCAAGGATGCCGAAGGCATTCGCCAGCTGAGGCTCGTTTTTCTGGAACCATTTCTAACATCGGGATCAGGAAATCTGTAAACTGTGCAGCATCTTCATGGGGCCAGCCATACTTTTCCACAAGTACATCAAAGAGGCTCCAGGGCTTCAGCTTGGTGATGTGTCGCAGTTCTCCTACAGGGGAAAAAACAGGCCAATGTCTAGAAAGCTCCAAATCTGCATTCCCCATTGTTGGTCCAGTCAGGCTCTTTTCAATGAAGCGGACAACCACCTGCTCAACACTTACACGGCAACAACAAAGGACGCCAGCTTTTCCCCGCTAGGCAGTAATCATTACATGCACATATGACCAAGGCATATTTCAAGTAAGCCTGGTGGATGTAAATAGAGGTTAACAGTTCATTCACATTAGTTCTAAGTTTCTTTAAGGAAGTGGAGTGGGCTCACTTTGCCTAGAGTGTTTTCTTTTCCAAAGGCTGAAGCAAGCCACTCTCATTTCAACCTGGGATCTTTCATAAAATTTGCAAACTTGAGGCCAACCCAAATCAAACACCATTCATGTCTACGCATTTGTTGTAAAATCTAAGATCCTAGGACATTAATTTGTAAATCTTGAAGTTACATTTCACAAACTGTGCTAGCTGCAGTATGAAAAGTGTGGGTTATAGGCAGCTTTGGTTGACATAACAGAATGACGAACAAGCTAGTAAATGGCCTACAAGCTGTAATGGTCATTTCATAAGAGAAAAAAAGGTAATTTTTAAGTCAAAACTGCAAAAAAGGGCTGGGGTCGGTGGCTCACACCTGCAATCCTAGCTGCTTGGGAGGCTGAGGCAGGAAGATCCCTTGAGCCCATGAGTTTCAGACCAGCCTGGGTAACACAGACCAGACCCTGTCTCCACTTAAAAAAAAAAAAAAAAAGAAAAAAAGTAGCTGGGGACAGTGGTACATGCCAGCTACTCAGGAGGCTGAGGCAGGAGCACTGGTGGAGTCCAGGAGGCCAAGGCTGCAGTGAGTCAAGGTCATGCCACTGCACTCCAGCCTGGAAGAGGGCAAGCGAAACCCTGTCTCCCCATAATCCTGTTCAAAAAGTCAATAAACTGTCAAAAGCTCCAGATAATTTCACTGTAAATAACTCATTTTCTCTGCCTGTTTGAAGTTTTCACAAGACCCCCCACCCCTGCCCATAGGCCTCCTTAGGTGCCCCTCAGTGCACCCTGAGCAGCTTCTGCAGAGGAAAACACTCCCCTGTGCCCACACCCCAGAGCAGCCAGGTCTCGGGGGGGAGGGAGAGGCATTCAGGCACCTGCACGGCACACGTCATACAAGGGCTGACTTTCAATTGCTATAATTTAAACAAAGTAATTTTTTTTCATGAGATGCATCAATAGATAATCAGTGCTCTGCTCACAAAGGTGTTCTCAGGAGGCTTGTTCTGTTTCACCCACTCAAGTCAATTTAGAAAAGCCCTCCCCTTTAAAAACATAATGAAAAGAAAAGAACATTACAGAAAATTGTAAGAACAAAAGGGGAAGGAGCCTACAATCCTACCCACAACGGCTCTTCTTTTGTGTCTATTGTGAAGCGTGATCTTACACACTATTATGTCTACAGAGCTGCAATCATGCTCTGCACAGGGTTCTGCATAAAGAATCTCTGAAGAGGACTGCTTGCTAAAGGGGCTGGGATGTAAAATAAGCTTCTGTTTCCAATATGAGGACTGGAGATAGAGTTAAGCATCACATCCAGACTAGACATCAGGTCTGTGTTGATGAAGAAATGAACCTGCAGTATTAGAGGCAGGAACGGATCTCCTGTTGAAGGAAACATAGTCTCCATAAAAACAAAGTCAGAGCAGAGACCGCAGGTTTATCCCTCTAAGCCCAAAATTCCGGCACTAAGAATCCAGCCAAAGGAGATAAACTGTGGTTGCACCGCCCCAAATTCATGCCTAATATGTGCTGGCACAAAATTATATGTACTTGCAAAATTACAAAGAGCCAATAATAGTAAAATGGTGGTTAAAAGAAAACCAAGGTAGATTCACTTAATAGTATTTAGTATTACTTAACAACATGGGAGAAGATCATGGTACAACATTAGGCAGTAAAGGAACAAACTATGTCCTACAGATAATCACAAGATTATTAAAACGCTCATTGGCCGGGCGCGGTGGCTCAAGCCTGTAATCCCAGCACTTTGGGAGGCCGAGGCGGGCGGATCACGAGGTCAGGAGATCGAGACCATCCTGGCTAACACGGTGAAAACCCATCTCTACTAAAAAAAATACAAAAAATTAGCTGGGCGAGGTGGCGGGTGCCTGTAGTCCCAGCTACTCGGGAGGCTGAGGCAGGAGAATGGCGTAAACCCGGGAAGCGGAGCTTGCGGTGAGCTGAGATCTGGCCACTGCACTCCAGCCTGGGCGACAGAGCGAGACTCTGTCTCAAAAAAAAAAAAAAAAAATCTATTCTATCTCAGAATAAATACCCTCCAGGTTTGCAAATATAGGCAAATACAGAGAAGCACTGTCTGCTGAGAATAGTAAAGGAACCTATTTCTGAGAGGCCAGGTGTTAAACTAAGATCCATCAACAAGGCATCTTTTAAGTACAATCTTCCATGAAAAGATAAGGTTTACCACTATAAATGCTTAACAGCTGCACAGTAACAGTGAGCAAAACAATATAACACTGAACGGCCATGAGAAACTATTCATCCATAACTAGGCATACTGTAAACTGGTAAAAATATTTGCAAGGAGCAGCATAAAATATCTAACTACTTTTGACAAGGTAAAGACTATATGTGCAAAGAAGCAGTCTATAAACAACAGTATATGCAGGACAGTCCTAAACACCGATGGTCCTGAGCACACACCAGCACTGCAATATAACAAAACACCAAACCGCCTCTAAAAAAAAAAGTGTGAACTTTTCGTGTGGAAAAACTTTATAATGCAAAGGAAAATCAATGCATCTAGATGCTATAATGATGATGTGTACAAACCCTCAAGCTCAATATAAGAAGTAACCTTGCCCTGGAAGTCCCTGATAAGGTTACTCAAACACAAAGCCCTAGCCCCCCACTCTGTACCTGTTGCTAGCCGACACAACAAGAGTGGCCTCACTGGGTGAGTGGGGGCCTTGAGTCCATGAGCCAGCTCCAGCCCTGCAGACGATGCCCAAAAAATGAAGACACCTCCATCACTTAGAATGATAATTAAGAATAAGAGGGGAAAGCACATTTTAAAAACACATTTTCACCATTTGCTTTTATTATAAAAGTAGCACCCTAACAAGTTAAAGAAATGTTATCGGCCAGGCATGGTGGCTCATGACTGTAATGCCAGCACTTTGGGAGGCCAAGGCAGGAAGATCACCTGAGGTCAGGAGTTCGAGACCAACCTGGCCAACATGGTGAAACCCGATCTCTAATAAATACAAAAATTAGCCAGGCGTGGTGGTGCACGCCTGTAATCCCAGCTACTGGGGAGGCTGAGGCACAAGAATTGTTTGAACCCAGGAGGCGGAGGTTGCAATGAGCTGAGATCGCACCACAGAACTTCAGCCTAGGCAACAGAGTGAGAGACTCTGTCTCAAAAAAAAAAAAAAAGAAAAGAAAATATATGAAGATGTGTTTCACTGAAACAAGTTTTGCAAATAACAAGACAACTGTGACAATTTTAATTTTTTTAAAGTTCCATTTCTAGCCTGTCCTCCTTAAAGAATGTGGAATATCACTTCACCCTTCCTGTGACTATCAGCTGTCAATCTCATTATCAACTCACACACACACACACAGGCGAACATGAGCCTGGCGGCCAATTGTGCTGTTCCCCAGGAGCCCCTCAGGCTTCTGAACGTGCTCGGACAAACAGCCTGACAGAGCCAAGGAAAGCCAGCAGGAAGCAGGCTCTGAGGAAGGCTCCTCCTGCAGAGCAAAGGCTTTGTGACAGCAGCTGTACTGGCCAGTCCTGGACCATCTAAGAAAACAGGGAAGTTCTATTATTCTTCTCTTGAATCTTAAAGTGGTTTGTGAAGGAAAATATATTATTTTATCCATGAAATTGTCATATTCCAGAATTAAATAAAGCAGCCCACGAGGTTCCACACTACATTTGGGAAGACTCTAAAGGCAAATCCTAGACTATATGTACATGAACAGTGGTAATTACAAAGCAAACCCCGATACAAAACTGATGAGCATCAATTAGATGCACATAGAAAGTAAACCTGCCAAGAAATACCAATACAAAGCAAGAGACAATCAAGAGATTTGAATGAATAGACAACCACATGTGGGTAAATACTGGAGTTTAAAATGTGTATAAACCCTACTTCACATCCCATACAAAATCAACTCAAAACAGATCATATGCCTCAGAGCTAAAACTAAGCAGTTCCTAGAAAAGTAAATCTTCATGACCTTGAAGTAGGCAATTAGATGTGACATCATAAGCATAAATTATAAAATGTATATAAATTGGCCTTCATCAAAATTTAAACATTTATACTTAAACTTTCACACATGTATTCAAGAGAAATGGAAACATCTGCCTACACAAACTTGTGCATTAATGACCATATAGTGGCCGGGCGCGGTGGCTCAAGCCTGTAATCCCAGCACTTTGGGAGGCCGAGACGGGCGGATCACGAGGTGAGGAGATCGAGACCCTCCTGGCTAACACGGTGAAACCCCGTCTCTACTAAAAATACAAAAAAAATTAGCCGGGCGAGGTGGTGGGCGCCTGTGGTCCCAGCCACTCGGGAGGCTGAGGCAGGAGAATGGCGTGAACCCAGGAGGCAGAGGTTGCGGTGAGCTGAGATCCGGCCACTGCACTCTAGCCTGGGCGACAGAGCAAGACTCCGTCTCAAAAAAAAAAAAAAAAAAAAAAAAAAATGACCATATAGTGGCATCATTCATAATAGCCAAAAAGTGGGGGAAACCAAACGCCCATCACCTGATGGAGGGATAAACAAGAGGAGTGGCAGTGACAACGCCCAGCCCGTGAGGTTGTCAAATGCCCACGAAAGAGCTTTCGTTGCTCTTTACAGCATCAAAAGAATCTGTTGCTTTTTAGGTATTCAGGAGATAATTTTAAAACATTGTGAGAAGTTCAACTCAGACACTAAATATTAAAAATACAGAATAAGGTATCTCTTTTTAAAACTCAGCTCCTGGGTTTTAGCCCTCAGTTCT
Source organism: Piliocolobus tephrosceles (assembly GCF_002776525.5). Taxonomy (NCBI): domain Eukaryota; kingdom Metazoa; phylum Chordata; class Mammalia; order Primates; family Cercopithecidae; genus Piliocolobus; species Piliocolobus tephrosceles. The sequence continues at coordinate 97,711,900 of NC_045441.1, forward strand.
CACCTTTTTCTTGATGTTGTCCCTAACTTGGGGAAATGTGGATTTTATGCTGCTGCATAGAAGCGTCTTGCTTTTGAAATTTTCAATTGTATTTAAGGTCTGTAGTCTGACACACACATGCAGGCGCACACACATGCACACATAATCACTCTCTTTTATCCCAACACACTTGATGCTCTCATCTAGAGACCAGTTTTTTGTTTGTTTGTTTGTTTAAGTAAACTGTCTCCTTTGATGATCCCATTATCAATGCAGCAATTTTTACTAAAATGCACCTGCTGAATGGTCAGAAAAATCCCTGGTGACCAGCCCAGTGAGGTCTGCTCTCGGCTGCACTGCTTTTTCTACCATGATCTGAGGGCTGAAATGCTTCTGGGGACCACCCACTTCTTGAAGACAGGACAGGGAAAAAAATTCATGGACATGCTGATTTCTATTGGCCCACCTCTCAACACACTAGTTTCTTAATGCTTTTGGTGGCTCATGTCCAGCAAATTATCCTTAAGAGGGTGAGAGCTGTAATTACATTCCCTGACCAAAAATATAGCTCAATTTTTAACTTTCTGGCCAAAGAATGATTCAAACTAGTAATGATCATGGCTTCTTGAATTATACACAAGAGGAGACAGATGAGCTGCATTTGATGCTCAACTTTAACACACAGACCCCATGCTTCTCTGGCCACGTGGCAGGGATGAAAATCTGCCTCTGACCTGGAGGAGACAGAGCGGGAAAACCTCCTGGGAAGGCACTCTCCATCAGTAACTGCTTTCAAAGGTGAGAGGCATATCAACAGCTGTTTTAAATTTTGTTCTTTATCAGTTCTAGCACAAAGTATTTTAGGTATTTTAGGAAAAAAGTTTCAATGGCTACTTTTAAGATTCCATTATTTCCAAAATGTACATTCACCTATTACTTACGGGAACATGCCAAAACACATCTTTCATGCAGCAAGCCATTCCCCTCATCCTGAGAGACACGATGAAATCTATTTCCATGACGGGCCGTCATTCCTCATAAGGTTATCCTGTGACTTCTGTAAAAAACCCTAAATCCCTTCTGATCTCTACTGCCATTAGAAATTATAATCAGGAAAGAACTGAAGCCCCAATTCTCAGTCATTTCAGGGGATTTCTCACCTAGTCACAAATGCTCTCTTACATCCGAAAAAAGAACTGTAGGTACCACAGTAACACCAAGTCAAAATATTTTTGGTCTCTCATTAAGAAGGATGCCAAATGCATTTTAACTCTGCAGGTTACCTTCAAATAAGCTAGCTGCTCAAAAAGAACTCGATCACACAAGTCCTAAGTATATGTGGTGATGATGGCGGTAACCTGGAGATACACATCCACAAGCTGTCTCAGGGAGCAAGGTTGCTGACAGAAAGACCCACGTGGAAGCTGCCTTCCAGCCATTTATGGCCACATGCAGGCCGCTCTCCCTGAAACAAAACGAACCATCACAGGAGTGACAGGCCAAGAGCAGATGCCTGTACCAGCTCCATGCCTGCAGGCCGCTTACAGGCCCCTCCTTCCAACAACTCAGTGACTTCGCTTGCTCATCATTCAAGGCCTCTCTTTCTGTCCCTCTTCCTTTCAGTATGGAGTCCTTGATCCCCCCAACAGACAGACAATTAACAACGACAAATAAATGCATGGCCAGGCGCAGTGGCTCACACCTGTAATCCCAGCAACTGGGAGGCCAAGGTGGGCGGATCACCTTAGGTCAGGAGTTTGAGACCATCCTGGCCAACATGGTGAAAACCTGTCTCTACTAAAAATACGAAAATCAGCTGGGCATGGTGGCAGGTGCCTGTAATCCTGGCTACTCGGGAAGTTGAGGCAGGAGAATTGCTTGAAGCCGGGAGGCAGAGGTTGCAGTGAGCTGAGACCGTGCCAGTCTGGGCAACAGAGTAAGACTCCATCTCAAAAAAAAAAAAAAAAGATAAATGCAGAGGCAGGTCACTCTAAGTGGGTCTTTGTTGATGAGGAAAGGTTCCAATTAAAGGAACAATTCCTGAGTGACTCTGCTGTTGGTCCTCACCGTACCAGATGACCACAGTGGAAAATGAGGCTCATCAAACCATGGTGCCCAAGCAGATGCTGTGCCCCATGTCTCTCAGGTCTCTCCTGCCCCTCTAGAGCATCACAAGTCAATCATGTTCTCTCTTTCCATAATAGGCCAGGCCCAACTCCCATCTGACCCACAGCTGGGGGCTCACAGCAAGTCACCTACCAGCCACAGTGCCCCAGGGACCAGGCCATCTCCCCCACCAGCTCTGGAAACATTCTGAAATGTGGGAGGGCCTGCCTTCAATAAAAACACAATTCCCCAGGCCATACTGAATCCCAGGCCACAATAATTCACAGTTTTTTCCTTGTTTTTTTTCTGAGACAGAGTCTTGCTCTGTCACCCAGGCCGGAGTGCAGTGCCGCGATCCCGGCTCATTGCAACCTCTGCCTCCCAGGTTCAAGCAATTCTCCTGCCTCAGCCTCCCCAGTAGCTGAGATTACAGGCAGCCACCACCACGCCCAGCTAATTTTTATACTTTAGTAGAGAAGGGGTTTTGCCATGTTGGCCGGGCTGGTCTCGAACTTGTGACCTCAAGCAATCCACCCACCTCAGCCTCAACATGAGCCACCACGCCCAGCCCAATTATTTTCAAACAACATTTTCTCTAAGTTTCCCAGGGAAATTCAGCCTGTTTTCTCAGTAACACTGCTGTATAGAAGTTCATAAGCTTCCAGTGTTTTCCTGTTCATAGCTTTGCTTTACCAATAATAACAGCTCCAGCTGTGCCCAGTGCTGTAAAGACACCCTCTTATACTTTCTTGTAACAGCCAACCCGAAAGAACCCCTGTTGACAGATGAGGAAACTTAAGTTCACAGACTACCTGATGTGCCATTCTCACAGCAGGTTTAAGCCCCAGCTCCATTACTAAACACAGCTTAACAGCAAAGCCATTTTCCTGCCCTTGACTCCACTTGGGCCTGTGCTTGTGAGTCTCCGTGTGGGGAGGGGAACCCTGTGCCTGGCTAACATGGCCTAGACTCAGAGACCAGATTCTCAGAACCAAAAATAATTACTGATTGTCTGACAAATGGTTTTTCCTGACAATACCTGTGCTAAGTCTTAAAGGTAATGAGGAAAATAATTACATCTAATTGTATATTTCACAAATTGCCTTCACCAGGTGATCCTATAAAGTCTGAGAGGTGTGTAGTCAATTTGCCCAGAGTAAATGCAGCAGGAAACCACCATCTTTAGCACAGTCAGTTCTCAAGTCTTGTACACTTAACAGGAAAATGTAATTTAAAGTTAAATATAAGGACTGGGTAGCCAAACCTCACCAAAGTGAGTAATAAAGATTACTACTCCACAAAAATTCCTTATCTCATAGGAAACTAAAAAATCAGTTTGAGGCCAGGCGTGGTGGCTCACACCTCGCTAATCCCAGCACTTTGGGAGGCCGAGATGGGTGAATGACCTGAGGTCAGGAGTTTGAAAACAGCCTGGTCAACATGGTGAAACCCTATCTCCAACAAAAATACAAAAACTTAGCTGGACATGGTGGTGGACATCTGTAATCCTGGCTACTTGGGAAGCTGAGGCAGGAGAATCGCTTGAACCCAGGGTGGGTGGAGGTTGCAGTGAGCTGAGATCACACCACTGCACTCCAGCCTGGATAACAAGAGCGAAACTCCATCTCAAAAAAAAAAAAAAAAAAAAATCAATGTGGTTCTCCAAATTTAGCTAAGTGAGGGAGACAGAGCATCTAGGACTTTCAGAAATTTCTAAAAGTCCACGTCCTACTCACATCAACTTTAAAAGTTCTTTATTAAGGGCTGTCACATCCAAAAACAAAAATCCAACCTGAAAAATATGAAGTAAAAGGACCAACTACACTCATCACAAAAAAGTATAGCAGGTTGGGCGCAATAGCTCATGCCTATAATCCCAGCACTTTGGAAGGCTAAGGCAGGTAGATCACTTGAGGTCAGGAGTTTGAGACCAGCCTAGCCAATACGGTGAAACCCCGTCTCTACTAAAAATACAAAATAATTAGCCAGACATGGTGGCACACCTGTAATCCCAGCTACTTGGGAGGCTGCAGCAGGAGAATTGCTTTGGGAACACAGGATGTGATTTTTAAGAATGTGAGGAACGCAACATTTCATAGGCCTACACCCACTACAGAAATAACCCAGGCAGACCAAAAGCCATGTCCCTGGACATTCATTAAGTCCAGTCTCTAGGCCACCTCTGTTCCACTACAGAGTCCATGACATAAGAAATGAAAAGATAAGTCTAGCTGGCTTTTAACAATCATCTAAATTCCTTTTTATAAATATATGAATATATAGATTGGTAACTTGGAGTAAGAAAAGAGAGAAGCAGAGGAGAAAAATGCTATTAGGAATGCTGTTCTCTTACAAAATTCTTACTCCAGATATCAGATGGGTCAGGTTTATTTCCTGAGAGCTTTCTTCGGAAGAACTCCCCAGCTGTGAAACTCCAGATCTTTCTCCACTGCCCAATCACGAATGCACAATTTCTCCTTTTGGGAGAAGACTATGCTGAAAATTAGTGTTGCATAAATACCGTTACCTTTTCTGGTGAAAAACTCCTTGGAATATTTCCCCAACATAGCGTATTTTCGAGGGACTTTCCCCAGCAGTTCAATGATCAATGCTATGTGATCTGCATTGGGAAACATTGCCAGCAAAACAGAAACACACGACAGTTTAATCAGTACACTGCATGCAGACACTACTACCGCCCGCGCAGACAGAAACAGAGCGCAACTTGAATGACCAAAAGTACAGGCCTTCCTCACGTTGCTGGATTCAGGATTCAGAGCTGGAGGGCACAGGAGAGGGGCTGGTGAACAGGGTGACCGCAGCACAGGGCTAAATGTGGTCTTCCCTGACAACTTTTCTATCAGCACAAGAATTCTGCTGGGTTGCGTTTTGAATTTAGGAGAAATGCCTTTGTCACCATTAATGCTAAAATCAGCAGCTGCTCTTCAGTTTCTGTCTGCATCGTGGCGCTTTTCAAAAAGAAGAGGTACTACCTCTGCGATTGAAGAATTCCCGAGAATATTTTCCAGACAGAGCAAAGTGCCTTGGAATACTGCCTAGCAGCTCTATGATGTGGGCTATGTGGTCTATGGAGGAGAGAAAAAAGGATATGGGAATGGGAGGGGCAAAGGGAAGGATGGGATAAAAGAAGAGGGAAAAATTGAAATTAGTAAAAACTCAGAAATAGATTCAAATCAACAGTGTCTGCAGCACATCCATGCAGAGGCTTGTAGGAATGGCAGGCCTCAGGCACCACCAGGAGCAGTAACAGTGACTGAGGCCAGCTCACCCCAGGCCACCCCAGCAACGCAAGCAAATAAGCATGGAGATGGTCAGGTTTACAGATGGAATTCAAGCCAGAATTCCTGGGTTTTCAACTCAGCTCCCAAACAGGACAGAGAAATGGGCAGCACATCAATGGTCGAAAGGACCACAGAGAGGTTTCAGGTCTGTATCATCTGTCCTCTCTCAGCCAGCTGGGTTCCTGCCCTGTGCAAGGCCAGGAAGAGCCGCTGGTATAGGGCCCTGAGGGCTCACTGGAGTGCTGCCTGTACCAGACAGGCTCTGCCCATTCACTGAGACTGAGGGGGCGTCAAACTCAAAGGAAAAGCATCTGAATTTGGTGTTTGAAAACCAAAAACATGGCTCTATTTCAGTACAAAAATACAGTACTCTACAGAAGTTCAGGGCTGGCAGGAGACCCAGAACGAGGTATTCAGCAGGCACTAATACTCACCTTCGTCTCTGGAATAGTCTTCCCCAGAATGTGGTTCAAACAAATAATCTCCCGTTGCCAGCTCAAATGCCTAGGATACAACAGACGACATGCTAAGCACTTCAGAGATGGCCCCCAAGTCAAAAGCTTTTTCTCCTTACAGAAGAGACCGCCACTTTATGAAGATCTGAATCAAACAAAATAGCTCCCAAAAGTGCTCAATACTAATTTTTTTCTTTCTTCCACATTCAAAGAAGTTTCAGAAGTATTTTTACATTTCTTCTAAGGAAAGATGTAAGAGCTATGTATTCTGTTCATTTTGCAGGAAGCAAAACCAAAACGTCAGTGATTCAGCCGCACCTGTGTGCAGGCCTGGCAAAGCACAGTATGCACTCTATAAACGGTAGAACGAGAGTTCAATCCAGGACTCAACCAGGCCCATCTGACTCCAGCACCTGCCTCAACCACTATAATAGCCTTGGCCTCTGTATAGCAGACACTGCTGCGTCCTTTAGGCAAAGACCTTCGTGTTTTAGTAACCAATGACTATTTTCAGCATCTCATCATCTATTTTCATCATCATTTCATTCACTTCTGATTCAACCAAAGGAAAACCTGGAAACAAAACAGACCCTCTTTGTCCCCAGGGCCAGAGGACGCAGATGGCCTTGCAGACCCTTTTGTGGATGTCACGGAGCACTGGCTTCCTGGGTGGCCACTGGCTGTCCCTCAGCATGCCAGCATGTAGGGAAGGCCATTTGTTCCCATTTCCCTTGCTCACAAAAAAACCCTCAAGAACATGAGTTTAAGCTGGTAACAATATACAAAAATGGCAACTGCTACTGTTCTGCTGATCAAAGAGTATGCTTTAAAAGTGAAAAAAAGAATAAGCTAAATCCCATTTCTGGCCTTTCTCATAGTTGCTTCTATTCTGAATGGATCTTGCTATCCCAAAATTGGGCTTGCTCAGAAGCCCAATCACTGATGCCTGTGGATCTGTGACTGCCCTCCCCACTCCCGCCCCAAGGAGCCAATTCTGGGGTAATCGCACTGCATCAACCTACCTTCTTTTTCTTTCAATGACCACACAGTGCTGGGAAGGCACCCTTAAGGGAAGACTCACCTGCCTGGGTGAGGGGCCACCTCTCCTAGCACTGTCTTTAACAAACCAAGAGGGGGACAGTCAGCCCAGGACCACATCTTTTCACCTTTTTTTAAAAAAAAGACTGCATGGGCCGGGCGCGGTGGCTCAAGCCTGTAATCCCAGCACTTTGGGAGGCCGAGACGGGCGGATCACGAGGTCAGGAGATCGAGATCATCCTGGCGAACACGGGGAAACCCCGTCTCTACTAAAAAATACAAAAAACTAGCCGGGCGAGGTGGCGGGCGCCTGTAGTCCCAGCCACTCGGGAGGCTGAGGTAGGAGAATGGTGTGAATCCGGGAGGCGGAGCTTGCAGTGAGCTGAGATCCGGCCACTGCACCCCAGCCTGGGTGACAGAGCGAGACTCCGTCTCAAAAAAAAAGAAAAAAAAAAAGACTGCATGTGAATCAGCTGAAGGAAGGAGGCATGGTGACAAGATGACTGCCAGCTGTCCATGCGGTAAGCATTAGTTTATGAACTCAGGATCCCGCCCTGAACCTGGCATAGGTCTGAGCAGGACACAGACACGTCACATCTCAGCATGGTGAGTTGGTGGTCCCAGCACTGTGGATGCCCGAAGGCACCAGCAGAAAACGCAGGAAGGCCCTTACGTAGGGCCTCTCCTTTCCACTCAATAAACAAAAAAGACAGCTGGGCCAATCCCAGATGAGGGCAGGAAAACCTCATAATTGGCCCCAAATCCAAGTGGAACAACTCGATTACACGCTTAATGGCCAGGAGAGTCCTTCTGGCCTGGGAGACAATCACCTAAGTATCTTAAAAGCTAAGAGAAAAATCTGAAAACTCGAATGGGACGACGAGGACTTGAAAAGCTTGGATCAAGTTCCAAGCTGCTTTTCAACCCCTGCCTTGAGCCCTATGCTAACTCTTTTAATTAATTTTCAAAATGACTTCAATCAGGTCACATCCATTTCTTTTCCTTTCGTATTTTTTGAGATGGGACCTCACTATGTTATCCAGGCTGGACTCAACCTCTTGGGCTCCAATGATCCTCTCTCAGCCTCTAGAGAAGCTGGGACTACAGGCGCACTATGCTGCGCCCAGTTTTGTACATATTTCTTACTGCCAAAATATGTCAGCTATGTATTCTTTGAAAAAATGATCATTTTGATTAGCACCCTTATATTTCCAAGAAAACATGTATAGAAGCCAATCAATGAAATAATTTTTTTCTTTCTTTTTTTTTTTTTTTTGAGACAGAGTCTCGCTCTGTTGCCCAGGCTGGAGTGCAGTTGCATAATCAATCTCAGCTCACTGCAAGCTCCACCTCCCGGGTAGCTTCACGTCGTTCTCCTGCCTCAGTCTCCCGAGTAGCTGGGACTACAGGTGCCCCCCACCACGCCTGGCTAATTTTTTGTATTTTTAGTAGAAATGGGGTTTCATCGTGTTAGCCAGGATGGTCTCGATCTCCTGACCTTGTGATCTGCCTGCCTCAGCCTCCCAACGTGCTGGGATTACAGGCGTGAGCCACCGCGCCTGGTGAAATAATTTTTTTTTTTTAAAGGAAGAAGGAAGATGCAGGCTGTAATGCTACCCGTTTTTGGTTCTTTGAAGAGTGACTAGATTCTCTTAACAATACAACATGTACAGCAGGGCAAATGCACACTACAATGAAAAACCTCTGCCTTCAACTCAGGTACTCCTAGTATAACCTTCTATTGCCCAGGCTGGAGTGCAGCGGTGCAATCTTGGCTCACTACAACCTTTGCCTCCTGGGTTCAAGCGATTCTTCTGCCTCAGCCACCTGAGTAGCTGGGACTACAGGCACGTGCCACCACGCCCAGTTAATTTGTGTATTTTCAGTAGAGATGGGGTTTCGCCATGTTGGCCAGGCTGGTCTCAAACTCCTTGCCTCAAGTGATCTGCCTGCCTTAGCCTCCCAAAGTGCTGGGATTACAGGTGTACACCACCCCACTGGGCCCGAGTATAACTTTTATTATTATTTTTAATACCTGGGAACTTCGGATTCTTCTCCACTTGGCCCAATTCCCTCAAAGAGCTTTTCCCTGGACCTACTTATTTCTGGATTCTTGGGAGACCAAGTGCCTCTCTCCTAAAACATTCTCCTATGCCGAAGTACCCTGATTCTGAACAAGTAAGATCAGCTATTTGTTCTGTGATGTGACCAGTGCCGAAGAAGTCTGGTGAAGTTTCTTGGGATGGCTTTTCTTGTTTCTATAGCACTGACCAGGACTCACCATGGAGTTCATAAAAAGTCCTATCCGGGACTCTAACACATAAATGCAGAGAAATCAATGCTTCAGCTACAAAGAAGTTTCAGATTATATGTAATTACACCTGGAAGGTGTAAAGCTCAAGAAAAAGCAAAACTCAAGAAAAGTAAAACAGTCCAAAACCAACATATCCTTGCTGTGATCCTTCATTCTGTTGTGCTTCTCCAGCTGCAGAGCCTAAAGCTATCCTCCCTGACAATAGCCAATGGAACCTCGCTACCACCCCTCAGCTCTCATTCCCAAAAGAGTCTCTGTGAGATTTGATGCTATTTATAAAACTCAAAGACAGCTGGGCACAGTGGCACATGCCTGTAATCCCAGCACTTTGGGAGACCAGGGCGGGTGGATCACTTGAGCTCAGGAGATTGAGACCAGCCTAGACAACATGACAAAACTCCATCTCTACAGAAAATACAAAACTTAGCCAGGCGTGGTAGCACATGCCTGTAGTCCCAGCTACACCGGAGGCTGAGGTTGGAGGATCACTTGAGCTTGGGAAGTGGAGTCTACAGTGAACCACAGTCATGCCACTGCACTTCAGCTTGGGCAACAGAGCAAGACCTTGTCTCCAAACAAACAAAATCTTCAAAGACTATAGGCTTTACCACCAAGAACCATCTGTGACCTTACGACAGCTTGGTATTATGAGGTCAAATTTAATATATTAAATGTAATATTTTTACACTACAACAGAACAGATGAGGTAAGAAACACTGCCTCATTGCTCCTAGGTTCTCTAGGAAGAACAAAAGAAACCTCTAAAGCAGGGACTTTTCGGGGGCAGGGCAGGCAGTGAATGAGGGCCTGCCCCTTTTCCAAAAAAAAAAAAACCAAAAAAACAAAACTCCCTTATGACAACCAACTGAAAAAGAAAACCTCATAAGCCATCCTGACAGCACTGAGGGAGCTTATGCTTAATTCTTGGGAAGGGGGCAGGTGACGAGACAGAAAGCCTTTTCCTTAGGAACCTGTTACTGATACTTATGCCACTGTTCACAGCAACAGCATTTCAAGAAGTAAACAGGACAGGAAATTGTATGGAGGGACAAATGTTCATCTAATGGAAGGCAGGACAGATAACCTGGTATAAAATTGTGCTGACAGCTCCATTATCCCACTACATCTGTGACTGTGTCCTATTTTTCTGGTTATATCACCAAACTTAATACCCCAAATTAGAAGCACAGCATTTCAGAGTTGAAAGAGTTCTTAGTGCCTAATTCAGGGCAGCCCTGCTGCTAGTGGCCGTTGTGACTTAACCTTCCCCACATCCTGAAATGGCCCCTGCTCCCCGACCCCC
>NC_045441.1:97722406-97765114 GCF_002776525.5 Piliocolobus tephrosceles
CTCACTATCTCCGCGGCTCCCGTCCCACTGACCCCCACGTCTCAGTCTGCCTGCTGGGGTCCCACAGAGAGGGCCAAATGCCTCTCCACACAGCACTAAGTTCAAAGTGACCATCACTGGCCACCGGTTCTTTTAACTGTTCTCTTCTATACCTAGCTAAGGCAGGGACTTGGGTTTTGATATGGAAGAAGTTTAACACCTTTAATAATTTAAACATAATTATCTGGTATTACCCATAAGAGCAACGAGGGAATAGAAAGGCCTGGTGTTTTAGGACCTATCTGGCCATGTGTTGACTCAGATCATGCTGAGTCAAAGCTGAAAGACACAAAGCACCCTCTTTTTCTCCAACAGCTGGCACTATCTGCTCAAAACAATGCTTTTACCTGAACATTAGAGGAGATAAAACACAGTAAATTCAAAAGAATTGTTAAAGTAACCTCTGAATAACAGAAAATTAACATATTTATTCTGCATTCCTTTTTTTCAGTGAGAAGAAAAATGCTAAGCCTTCCACACAACCCTTTCTTTTAAATATTGGAAGAATGTGGATAAAAAACAGTATGGAATAGAAAAAACATGAAACCCAACAGCAAACAACCCACCTTTCCCAACACAGCATGCCTGAGTAAAGCCCACCGAGAAAAAGCTGCTGAATGGGCCAGGAAACAGGGCAGAGGAAGAGAACCAGGAACTGGCTCGCAGACGTGGAGCCTCTTGTGTTCACCAACTCACGGGTTCAGGGACAATGAACAAACGATGTCAGGCAGGGCCAGAGGAGTTTAGATAGACGCATAACTGTGCGGCACAAAACCAGCAGCAAAAACAGGCCTGACAGGTGAAACAGGCTTCTGCCGCCCTGTGGAGGCCGCCATCTCAACCACTCTGGGAACAGACTCTCTCAGCAGGAGTGGGCGTTGCTGCCACTGTCTCAGAAGAGGCTAGACATCCTAGAATAAGCCAGAATATCTGCTAGTTCTTGCTTTCTAAGGGAAGAGAGATTATGCATTGGCATCTGGGGAAATCCCTTCCAGTCTGGAAGAGGTGAGGAACCCTGCATGTCTGGTTGACCAGGCAGAGGCTACCTGGAGGGGCTCCCACCTGCCTGCCTCAGGCAGTCTTCCCCTGGGAGATGTCACCTCATCTTCCTCCACAGCAGGAGTGAAGGGAAGAGTTCCCTATACCCTGCAAATTTTCAGGGACTACAAGTGAAGTCACTGTGTCACCACAACTGAGTCTGATTCATGGGGCTGCGGGCTGTGCAGGGCCTTAAGAAGAGACCATCTCTCTCTCACAAGCCCACAATCACACCAAACAGCCAGGGCCCACCTGAGGAGGATCCTTCCACTTCTTAAGATGCCGGCGGCAGTAAACTTCCCCTCACCCAGCCCACGGCAGATGACCCTTACAGTCAGAAAAACTGAGGTCACATGCCTCAGAGACTCAGCCCCGTCCAGAGTGTGAAAGGAACGAGCCAATTCCCATGGCAGCAAAGGGCAGAGCCGTCCTTACCATACATGCCGTGCTCCAGATGTCCGCAGGGGTGCTATACCCCGCTCCTATTAAAACCTCTATGGAGCGGTACTGACGCGTCTGGATGTCTTCTGTGAAGTGTTTATGCTGGAAGGGAACAGGCTGCATTACCACAGAGCAACACAGACATTCAGAAAGTGTCTTCGCACACAGAATCAAGACCAAAGTGTTTTAGAAAGAAAACTCTACTTACCACCCAACAAGCATTTCCCAGGTCAGCAATTTTTACTCTAATTTTATCTGCATTCCGTGGATCCAGGGGATTCACCAACAAGTCAGCCGCCCGGGTTTTTGCTGGCATGAGCAAACAGCAGGACAGTTAGTGATTAGGATAAGTGGTTTCCATGCGTGAGCAGTGTTTGCCAGGGTCAGTCTCCTTTCCTAAAGAGTGGTGGAATGATCACTTAGGCCTGGGACACTGTAAATTCAACTTGACAGAACTAAAACTGCTTGTTCTCCACCTCTGGAAAATTCTCCACGAAAAAGCAAACTGGGCTGCCCACAGGACGCCAAGGGCACTGTCTTGCCCTTTCTCTTCTTATCCCCAGTTCCTTCAGGTCCAGGTCAGCCCTAGAACAAGCCGGCCTTGCTCTCTCCCTGTCTGCTGCTTTGTGGTGGCTCTTCATGGTGTCAGTCCATCCCTTCACGGCTGGGATCGTGCTTGCTGATGCATTATTACAAGGAACATGAAGGTAGAAAGAACACTGCTGTGGGGGCCAATCACTCCCAGTGACACACAGTTCCTTGGACGCCACAAGACATCAGGGTCCCTGGCACCCACACCTCACACCCACATCGTCCCCTACAGTTCCCACTGGCTGGGCTGAGCACACACAGATCTCAAAGGGTAGATGACTGCTGATTAACAAACACAGATTAAAGGCAGGGACTAAACTATTTTGGTTTTGTTGTAGACAAGGAAGGGCCCAGACAGAGGTCTCTTGAGATGGCCTGGGCCATAAAGGCAACCTCTGAGGTCACTCATGAACTTGTCACGTACGTGAGCAGTCATTCTTAATTCCAGGGTGACCCCAGGGAATCTCAAAGGCAGGTATGGGGCCAGCTTCCCAGGGATTCTGGGGCCAGATCTTCTCAGACAAGTCCAGATCATGCCTGTATCAAGCAGAGTTAATCAAGGGGCAAGTGACAAAGAAAAATAATTTCATGAGGCCCAGAAAAATAGTCCTTAAAGTCAGCATCTTCATCACCAAACCTCAGACTGACCTACAAGATCAGATTTCTGGTAAAGATGAAATAAAACCAGGACTTTTATTTATTGTGTAAGTAATTTGGAAATGGTATTTGAAAACCAAGCAGAAAAGTCTGTTCAATGTAGAACATTAAACACTGATATGATTTGGGTTTGTGTCCCTGACAATATCTCATGTCGAATTGTAATCCCTAGTGTTGGAAGAGGGGCCTGGTGGGAGGTGACTGGATCATGGGGGCAGATTTCCATCTTGCTGTTCTTGTGATACTGAGTGAGTTCTCGGGAGATCTGGTGGTTTAAAAGTGTGTAGCACGTCCCCCTTCTCTCCTCCTCCTGCTCCAGCCATGTAAGATACCTGCTTCCCCTTCTATCATATTTTACAGTTTCCTAAGGCCTCCCCAGCCATGCTTCCTGTATAGCCTGTGGAACCGTGAGTCAATTAAACCTGTTTTTTAAATAAACTACGGAGTTTCCGGTATTTTTATAGCAGTGTGAGAACGGACTAACACAAACACCTACCTAGGAGAGCCCCTTTGTTTCCTTGAAGCTGGGCACTGCTGAAATGAACTAAACCTCTGTTGGGGTACATATGAGCTATGGAACCAGGGTGCTTGAGGAGGCTCTGATTCTTCAGCAAGCCCCATAACAGGAAGGAGGGCCAGCCTTGCAACTTGCAGTAAAGCAGTGAACAGGCAAAGCCTCAGGACCTAGGGTGCCCACACAGCTCCCTAGCAGGGCTCCAGATAATTCTGACCAGTATCTTAACCCTCAAGACCTGTTCCTCCAGCATGTTAATCAACTGAGCCAGCCAGGTACAGATATTCCCTACTTGCTACCTTCCATGTGCCTGTTTCCTTGTTTATAAGGATTCTGATCCACTGCAGGGTCTCACCAAAGGCCAGGTATGAGCTCAGGAAAAGAAACACCAGAACTCAGCAAAAAATCAGAAAGAGCGCAGCACAAAGACCAACAAAAGAAGGCAAAATGTATATACATTGATTCACCTGGGGCTGAGAACAGAGGTCCAGGATAAATATAAAAATGCTGACCCAATGGGTAGATGAACAACACTAGACATGATTAGATGAATGCCTCATATGTCATTTAATCAAGAAGAATCAGCAAGAAGGAAATGGAATTTGAGGTTTGAAGAACTGGATTCAAATCTAAGTTTCAATATCTACAAGGTGTAAGACTGGCAAAGGACTTACACTGTATGAGGCTTGGTATTCAGGAAAAGAAGAATCGGAAGGGACCACCCCTTCCACACCAAAGAAACCAAAAACCCAAACACAGGAGAATCAGGACAGCATCTGGGTGCCTGGCCAGATTCAGGGGCTTCCCTCTGTGACCAGCTGAACCATCATCTGGGGCAGGAGGCTCCCAACTGGTCAGTGAGGGACCAGAGAGCCGCAGCAGAGGGAAGGGGAGGCCCAAGAGCAAGTTCCACCCCTACAAACAACTCAAATCACAGGTCTAATGCGAAGAGGGCGAAGCCCTATTAAACGTATTGTGGTCCCCCTGAGCCACAGGATGATGTGGTTTCTTTTTCTCCATAAGAACAGGTAGCTGAGTTGGCTGTTGTTATCTGAGGGCACTCAAGTCAAAGGAAATGATCTGTAATCTGCCACCCACTCCAAGATGTTGTTTTTAAAAACATTTCTCAGGAGCTGCTTAATTCAATCACGCTAGAAGAAATATACTTTCAAAGACCCAACACCTCACATTTAAATTCAGGGTTTTTTTTTTTTTTTTTTTTTTTTGAGACGGAGTCTCCCTCTGTCGCCCAGGCTGGAGTGCAGTGGTACGATCTTGGTTCACCGCAAACTCTGTCTCCTGGGTTCAAGCAATTCTTCTGCCTCAGCCTCCCAAGTAGCTGGGATTACTGGCGCCTGCCACCACACCCGGCTAATTTTTGTGTTTTTAGTAGAGATGGGGTTTCACCATATTGGCCAGGCTAGTCTTGAACTCCTGACATCAAGTGATCTGCCCACCTCGGCCTCCCAAAAGTGCTGGGATTACAGACATAAGCCGCCACAACCGGCCTAAATTCGGGTTTTTTTTTTTTTTTTGGCCTTCATTAAGGTTCACTGAACACAATCTCTTTGGTGACATGCTGTTATCCTCCTGGTTCGGTTTTTTTTTTTTTTTGAGATGGAGTCTCGCTCTGTCGCCCAGGCTGGAGTGCCGTGGCCGGATCTCAGCTCACTGGAAGCTCCGCCTCCCGGGTTTATGCCATTCTCCTGCCTCAGCCTCCCGGCTGGGACTACAGGCGCCCGCCACCTCGCCCGGCTAGCTTTTTGTATTTTTTTAGTAGAGACGGGGTTTCACCGTGTTAGCCAGGATGGTCTCGATCTCCTGACCTCGTGATCCGCCTGTCTTGGCCTCCCAAAGTGCTGGGATTACAGGCTTGAGCCACCGCGCCCGGCCCTGGTTCGGGTTTATAAACAGTTACTCAGCTTCTAAGATGTTCCAAATGATGCTAGGTAATGTATCTCAATAACTTAATTGCATAAAAACACAACAGGAGGTAAAAGAGATTTTGTTTTTCTTTCTTTTCTCACTATGATAGTTCCTGAACTAAGGTACCAGACTGCTACATTCCCAAGAAGCTCACTGAAACCCAACTGGAATGCTTTTGTTGCATCTCCTCTGACTGAGTCACCACGGTAGTGACCTGTCACACGGTTTCCTTCTTACAGATAATGATGACACAAAGGACAAACTGGAGCTGTCTTCCTTCCAAAATGAAAACTTGCAATTGCACTCTGCTTCCACTAAGAGGGGAATGAGTGGAAAGCTTTCACTTCGGGAAGAACTGAGCCCCTTGAGTCACCTTCTGATACACTAGTCTCCGGGTGACACTGTGGTCACTCATTCACAAGAAGCTATCCTAGAAACTAAATGGTAGCCAACAATGCCTCAGCATGATGAGACAGCTGCTGTCACACGCACATAACACATGGTGCTAGGCACACAATGACTCTTTACATTGTAAGAGGTCCTTATGAGGACGGCAAGAATATCCCCTCTATATGGAGGAGGTTCAGTATGAGTCCCAAGGAAGTAGTGGAACTAAGAGATTTAACGTTGCCACCTCAACCATTCAGGCAACAAATATTTACTGAGTCCCTTCTGTGTGCTAAGCATGGTCTTGGTACTGGAAACACAGTAAGAAAAAAACACAAACCAAATTAGAAAACTCGTGTACTGGCTGAAAATATGGGCAATAAGCCAAATAAATGAGGAATCCACACATTCCATCAGGTAGCTCAAGAGGCTATGAAGAAAAACAAAGCAGAGAAAGGAGATGGATAATGCCAAGGCTGTTCAGGGGAGATCTTTTCTGAGAAGGTGACATTCAGGAGAGGTCTGAAGAAAGGCAGGCATGAAAGTAAGAGAAGTCTGAGGCAAAGGACACAGGAAGTACAAAAATCCTAAGGCAGAAACAGGCTTGCAACTTTGAGAAACTTTAGAAAGAAGCCAATGTGAATGGTGTAGAATGAATTAGGGAAACCACTGGAGAGTTTGTCAGCTTCAGTGAGGGACACCTCAGGGCGTCACTCTACATGGGAAACACAATGGAGATCATTTTGGTGAGGGGGAGTGGGTATGCGGGAAGAAGTTATGCTTTGAACAGTTCTCCCTGGACTGCCAGACAGAGACATACTGGTGAGCAGGAGCTGAAGTGACAGGAGCATGGAGGCTGTGTTACAGCAGCCTAGGCAAGGACTGACAGTGGTGTGGGTCCCCATCAAGTGACACAGAAAGGATTCCAGAAATATCCCACAGGTAAGACCAACAAAATCACCCTGTTCCAGGGCCTTTGTCCTTTAGATGTGTTGAGCCAAGATATGCACTATGGCTCTGTCAGCTGAACATCTAAGAGGGATGGATCATCCTCTTCTCAACCTTCAGTGGCTGCCAAATTACTCTAGGAAAAAAGCGTACATTGTTTAGCCTGACATTTAGGTTCCTTCGAGCTCCTCGAACCGGCCCCAATCTTTCTTCTACTATGCCCTAACGTGTACATTCTGCCCTAAAGACAGGAGCTACACAAACTCTTCATTGTTTCTCTTGCCACACGCAGTACCATGTGGTCAAGTGCAAGACTCTAGGTTATACCCCTTTCCATGCAGAAAACAAAAAACACCCCCCATAGGGGAGGCTGTCCTTGCTTACCAAATGTCCAAACTGTGGGCAAAAACTGAGTGCTTCCAAACAAAGGAGATCCTGTCGTTGGTACATCCCTAGAATTTGACAATATTAAAACGCTCTGCAAGACCTCCAGTTTCTAACTGATGCAACAGGTATTGGGGATGGTATGTGTGTTAGACACAGTAAAATTGTGATTATAAATGGAAAAAAGCGGAAGAAAGGAAAGAGAAGAAGAATACAACAAGGTATCACTCATTTGTTTGTTAATTATTCAATAAATATTTACATTAGCACTGAATCAGATGCCGAGGATGCAAAGATAAAAACGCACTGCATTCTCTAAGAGTTCACATTCTAATGAGAAGACAATGACAATGAGCACTGCCCATACAACTACGATGAGCATGGCCAGCAGGAGCAGAGGGGAAAGAGAACTAAGCCTGCTGGGGACACAGGAAGCCCTCACCCAGGAGGCAGGCTACTGTGTTGGATCATATCCTGGATCAGGAAAATTTAAAAAGAAAATTTTAGAATTATTGAGGAAATTTGAATATGGAATAAACAATGGATGATATTAGGCCAGGTGTAGTGGCTCACGCCTAAAATCTTAGCATTTTGGGAAGCCAAGGTGGGCAGATCATTCAAGCCCATGAGTTCAAGACCAGCATGGGCAACATGGTAAAACCCTACTTTCTCTACCAAAAACATAAAAATTGGCCAGGCATGGTGGTGCCGACTATAGTCCCAGCTACCTGGGGGGCTGAGGTGGGAGGATCACTTGAGCCAGAAAGCAGAGGTTGCAGTGCGCCGAGATCACGCCACTGCACTCCAGCCTGGGCGATAGAGCAAGACCCTGTCTCTGTATTATATTTAATAATATAAAATTAGTGCTATTCTTACATGTTATAATAGTATTATTGTTACAATGGAGGACGTCCTAATTCATCTCTCAGAAGATGAATGCTTAAGTATTTAGGAGTGAAGTATCCTGCACTGCAGCATGCAGTGTCTGTGTAAAGAAAGTATATGCAATGTGGCAAAATGTTAATTGCTCAATCTATGTGGAGGATACAGAGTTGTTTATTGTACTATTCTTTCAAAATAAAAAAATACACAGATGCTCTAATAATTCCTTCCTGCACCTTCCTGGATGGTGCTGGCTATGCAGGGATGTACACTCTCCACTGTGGAGACCACTGCTGTAGATCATGGGGACCTGTGGAAACTGTGAGCAGGGGAATAACACCGATCGGGTGAGCATACTGCAAAGACTCTAGCAGCACCATGGAAGGGCACACTGAAAGGCAGGTGGGAAGAAAAGCTGGAGAGAACACAAAGCCAAGAGACCAGTAAGGAGCCTCCATAACAGCAGAGGCAAGCAATGACAGTGCCCACTGTAGGGCCAAGGCAAGCGGGATCCCTACTTAGGAGGTATGACTAACAAAATGAGATGATTTACTGGATGTGAGAGAAAAAACGGGGACACACTGATGATCAAGTTTCTCACTGGAGCAACAAGAAATGGTGGTAACAAGCGCAGGAAATACAGCATGTATAGCAGGTTGGCAGGGTGAGATGTATTCTGGTTTTGAACACGTAAGGTTTGAAGTTTCCTGTGACACAGGGATGGAGCTGTCATGTAAACAATAGGATAAGTTTTATGACTTGCCTGGGCCTCGATGGTGACCACGTGGTAACAAGCAGCAACTGTCCTCCTTTACATGGATTGTGATGACCAAGGCAACTTACATTCAATGGGAAATTTTTCAATATATTATTATATGTTATTTATCTACCTTTGCCATTGACCTGTTGTATTTAATACAGTGCTACTAACAACCCTAGAGGTAGCCATTTCTTTCCTTTGATAGAGGAATAAGCCAAGGCTCCGACAGGATAAGAAACCAAAGTTCCACAGTTATTAAGTTCTGAGCTGGGGATTAATCTGATGATATGCGGGTGCCTCTCGGTGTCTGCGGGGAACTGGTTCCAGGACATCCTGACGACACCAAAATCCACAGATGCTCAAGTCGCTGATACAAAATGGTGTAGTATTTGCATGTAACCTACATACATCTTCCTATATACTTTAGTTGATCTCTAGTTATTTATAATACCTGCTACAATGTAAATGGTATGCAAATAGTTGTTACACTGTATTGTTTAGGTAATAAAGACAAGGGGGAAAAGTATGTACATGTTCAATAAAGACAGAGGTTTTTTTTTTCCCTCCAACTATTTTCCATCTGAGGCTGGCTGAGCACACGGATGTGAAATCCACAGAAGTAAAACCCATGGATACGGAGGGCTGGCTGTAATTGAAGCCACTGCAGCCTAAGCCAATACTTGCAAAATAGGTACAAATAAAAAAGGTACTTTGGTCTGGTCATGGTGGCTCACACCTGTAATCCCAGCACTTTGGGAGGCTGGGGAGGGCGGATCACCTGAGGTCAGGCATTGGAGACCAGCCTAGCCAACATGGTGAAGCTCTGTCTCTACTAAAAATATAAAAATTAGCCAGGCATGGTGACAGGTGCCTGTAATCCCAGCTATTCGGGAGACTGAGGCAGGAGAATTACTTGAGTCCAGGAGGCAGAGGTTGCAGTGAGCTGAGATTGCACCACTGCACTCCAGCCTGGGCAACTAGACTGAGACTGTCTCAAAATATAAATAAATAAATAAAATAGAAATAATTAAAAAGGTACTTTGTAAATTACTTTCTATATGAAACTTTGGCCGGCCGCGGTGGCTCACGCCTGTAATTCCAGCCCTTTGGGAAGCCAAGGTGGGTGGATCACGAGGTCAGGAGTTTGAGATCAGCCTGACCAACATGGTGAAAACCCATCTCTACTAAAACTACAAAAATTAGCCGGGCGTGGTGGCGCACGCTTGTAATCCCAGCTACTCAGGAGGCTGGGGCGGCAGAATCGCTTGAACCCGGGAGGCAGAGGTTGCAGTGAGCTGAGATCACGCCACTGCACTCAAACCTGGGGAACAGAGCAAGACTCAATCTCAAAAAAAAAAAAAAAAAAAAGAAACCTCAAGAGAAAAACTGAACTGCAACAGCAACAATAAATCTGGATAAGGTACATCTCACTACTGCCCTTTCCCAGACATGAACCTACATTCTATGTAAGCACCTTCAAACACTCCCTATAAAGGGGAACAGGAGCTGATCAAGCAAGAAAGCAAATCCTTAGGAGGATTCATCACAGCCAGCGTGTAACAAAGCCAGCTCACTCAGCGTCCAATTCCAGACTGCTGGAACCAAAGGGGCTGCAGAATGTCCTGGGCGGTTTGCAGGGCTGGCTCATCAATTACTCGCTGTGTGTTAAACAGTCTGGTCAGTAGAGGGAGCAGAGGAGGTTTCAGAGCTTTTCCACCAAGAGTCAGAATGGAAACCAACTGTGTTACCCAGTTTCACTTACTAGAGTCACTCAGCATTCACTCCCAAAATAAAGGTTTGAATAAGTCAAGCCTTCTTAGGTAGACAAGAACACAAGAGCCAATCTATAATCTGTCATCACATCTAAATCCATGCCAATTCCTTGAAAATTACAATCCTGGGCCAGTTATCAATAGTAGGGTCCTATAATCAGGAACAAATATCAAAAGACAATATGATACTTCTTTCTCAATAGAGTCAAAGAGGAGGTATATTTTCCTTGAATAGAAACAAAACAAAAAAAAACTATAATAATATCAGATAGAAGAAGATACAAATGATAACTAAACTACACATTCTAGAAAGATGTAAGTTGCTAAAACTGTAAGGTTTTTGCAAATGATGCTGCTGACTATAAATATATTAAAAATGAGAACTGGTAAGAAGTAAGATTTGGTATGCAGAGAGCAAGAGATAGCCTAGTGGCATAGAACATGTATTTAAATCACATTACTTCTTCATGAGTATAAAAGTAATAAAAATGATTAGCACACACAAACAGGGCTTGGCCACTTCCAGCCAGTTCCTTCATAGCATTTGTTAATGGCATGTCCCTGAAGTTAGTAATGGCAGACAGTTGATGGGAAGAATACTTACCTTTTGGCAAATCCCCAGTACTGGAGGCTGAAACCGTCCTGCTTCTGTCATGGGATGGACTGCTCTCCTCTTGCTCAGTAAGTGGTGATCCCTCAGAAAGCACAGAGCCGCAGGCCACAGGTTCTAAGGATCCAGAGAACAATGAGGTGGAAAACTCTGGGAACTGTGACTCGGGAATTTTATGTCGTCCATTTGGCAATTCACCGTTGAATTGTTCATAGGAGCTGCTATATGTGTAATCACTTTCTGCATTTGGCTCATCAAGATTATATTCCTCAGGATTTGGGCAGTCTTCTTCATCATCCTCTTCATCGTCCAGTTGCTGCTCCAGTGAGAATGGGCCATTCTCAATATGGCCATTGGTTTTAGGTGATTCTATCCATGTAGGATCTATGTTCACAAGTTCCTGATCTACATCATCTTCATCTTTTTCAATGTTTTCTTTCTCAGCATCTTCTTTCTCTTCCTGGTCCTCAGCTTCACCTTAAGAAGTTGATGGGTCAAGAATCAGAACTTGTTACTGTCCTTAATACGGCCTCACTAAGTACTTATCTCCACCAATAAAATACATTTTGAATGTGTGTAACTTATATACCACCTAGTAAACACCTCTTCGCTTTTGGGGTAAAGGCTTCAGGTTTTCTAAATCTCATTTTTCATTCATTTAATAATTGGCCTGCTCTTAAAAGAAAAAGTTACCCTTAAGGGAAAATAACTCTTTCTAAATAAAGTTGCACTTCCATTTCTACCTTCTACAATCTTCAGAAATAGACTTGTGGTGCATTACAGTTAGGTAAAAAGTTAATGACAAAATAAAGCACCCTCATTAGCATGACAGAAACACGGTAGTTCTCAGACATTTTACATTTTTTAAAAACTATTTTGAAATGTTAACATATTTCTGGCACACAGTTCACAAATGATGACGTACAAGGCTGTCTCCCATATTTCCCAATAGGGAGTTGGAGACAATCGGACTTGTCATCTGCAGCAGCAGCACAAATCAGCCCCCAAGCTGACCGGGTAGGACCCTACTAATGGAGCTCTGAGGACCCCATGCAGCCCAGGTTCGAGGCCCCACTGACCATTGTCCTTTGCAGTCTCTGTCTCGGCCGCCTCCTCTAATCCTGTTGTTTTTAGTTTCACCTCTGGGCAGTATTCGCCATCCTGGTCATTGGAAGGTGCAGCTGAGGTGATGTTTTCTTCTATTATTTTCCTTTCAGCTTCTCGCTCCAGTTCTTCTATCTCCTGCAGGCGTTTCTCTAATAACTCAGCCTGCCTCTTCTGTTTCTTTTTCAGTTTTTTCTTTTTGTTTTTAGATATTTTTCCTATCTATAACATGTTAAGAAAAGACCACAGGTCAGTTTTCTTCTTTTTAAAGTACCACATGATACTATAACTGCTAGCAGCATGGCAAATACCAATAAATTCTGCTTTCTCGTGCCATATTCTGCTAAAATCCCAAACCCAGACATCCACTTTTTGGTAAGGCTTACAGTAAAATCAAAGGGAAAGCAGTGCTGACTGATCTCACGTGCTGGGTCTACCACCAGGTCCTACCCTCAGAGGGATAGAGCTTAAATCCAGTAAGTCTTCACCATTCAAACTCTAAGAGAACTGAAGTTCGAAATTCTCTTGGCCTTAAAGGAGAAGCTCCTCTTGCAAGTTTTATTTGCTGCTGTCTATATACAAAGTAACAACATCCCACCTCCTCAAAGCCAAAAATGAAACAGGTGCCTGAGCAGGTGTACGTCACTGTGTGTCTGGGTCTCACATATGAAGCTCTTAGCAGCCAAGACATGAATTCTAAGAGATAAGCCTATTCAGCAAAGGGAAAAAAGAAAAAGCCACAGCTTTTGTCTGCCTCCCATCACGGCCACCTGACTTGCCAAGCACTGGCAATGAAAGCCTCCAACCTTTCAAACAATCAGGGAACTCAGGCAGCTCAAGCCAGGGAAGAACTATGGGAAACAATCCGGGCATCTCAGCAGGCCAGGAAGCGTAATTATCACAGCTCCCTCTTGTTCCAGAACTTACATTCCAAATCAAGAGTTGTCTCAGTAAACACAGTGTTTTGCTGTTGTTTTGCTTTTTGTTTATTTTTTCTTTGAGACTGAGTCTTGTTCTGTTGCCCAGGCTGGAGTGCAGTGGTATGAACTCAGCTCACTGCAACCTCCACTTCCCGAGTTCAAGTGATTCTCATGTCTCACCCTCCCAGGTAGCTAGGAGTACAGGTGCATGTCATCACACCCAGCTGATGATGATGATGATTGACACGGAGTCTCGCTCTGTCACCCAGACTGGAGTGCAGTGGCGTGATCTCGGCTCACTGCAACCTCCACCTCCTGGGCTCAAGCGATTCTTCTGCCTCAGCCTCCTGAGTAGCTAGAATTACTGGTGTCCACCAGCACACTCGGCTAGTTTTTGCATTTTTGGTAGAGATGGGGTTTCACCATGTAGGCCAGGCTGATCTCGAATTCCTGACCTCAAGTGATTCAGTGGCCTCGGCCTCCCAAAGTGCTGGGATTACAGGTGTGAGCCACCACACCCAGTATCTAATAAGGTCATACGGTTTTGATGGGACCACAAAATAGATCAGTCTCTTTCTTATTTAATATCTGGATGGAAAAAAATTAGAACAACAGCTTCAGAAAAACAGGTAACTTAGCAGCCAATCAGAAATAATGTGAAGTGATTTTGAAATAAAAATACTTCAACTCCATCACCTCACATTTCACTAAACTTGGCCAACCATAGTCCAGAAAATGCATAAAGAAGACAATCTTTGAAAGGCTCTAACTATCCCAACTCTGCAGAGATCACGAAAACTTAACAAGATAGGCTGGACGTCGTAGCTCACGCCTGTAATCCCAGAACTTTGGGAGGCCGAGGTGGGCAGATCACTTGAAGTGAGGAGTTTGAGAACAGTCTGGCCAACATGGTGAAACCCCGTCTGTACTAAAAATACAAAAAATTAGCTGGGTGTGGTGGCGGGTGCCTGTAATTGCAGCTACTTGGGAGGCTGAGGCACAAGAATTGTTTGAATCCGGGAGGGGGGAGGTTGCAGTGAGCCAAGATGGCACCACTGCACTCCAGCCTGAGTGGCAGAGCCAAACTCAGTATCAAAAAAAAAAAAAAAAAAAAAAATTAACAAGACAGTAAGTCTTACCTATTTGAGGATACACAACTGTTATAAATGTGTTCACCCTTTAAATACACAACTTTTTAATAATTTGAACAACTCAATAATAAATGGTCTCTTTTGACATGGTGCATATAAAGTAATATGTATAAGTACTTACAGGCTTCTGCTGTGGAGCCGTACTCACTAAAATAAAATGAAACAAAATCGGTATTTAGCAGAAAAGAGACACATACCTTCACGTAGGTCATTCGAATTGCAAAGTGAAATAATTATTGTCTTTTAATGGCTATCCAACTTCAAAAACTATTAATCAGAGCTTCTTAATCACAGGGATCTAGAGAAAGTTTATGCACTGAAACAAATGAGTGACTCTTGAAGGCATAGCAGAAGTTGCTCACACTGAGCCATTTCTCTTATTTATCTAAAATGAAATACTAATACGTCTCAAAAACAGTCAAGCTCAAAGCACCAACAGATTAGAAAATGGAAAACAATTCATACATATCACAGTCATTAAACCAAATTTGTTTAAAATATAATGAAATGAACAATTTAGATTAGATGTACATCTATATTTGAAATCTATTTTGCAAGCTTTCTACAATTTAAATCAAATACTGCAGTTGGTATGCAGCAAATAGTCTGGGAATCACATGATTAAACCCCTACACCAGGGCCAAAAGTTTGACAGGCTGGGTCCATGATCTCAACAACACCCTGATGGCAGTAAAGGAGATGTGAAGAGAGCCCCAGGCAGTCCCAGGAGCCTCAGCCCTTTAGTATCCATGCTTGCCTGACAACACACAAACGCACAGACCACGGTGTCGAAGAGTGAGAAGCACAGTCCACACTTCACTGCACCACCACCCCGACCCTACCCCAGAAGTAAAGATATCCCAATACTCAGGTCACTTGGTCTTCTTCCCCCACCATCAGGCCTTTTCTAACTAACTCCAAATCTGTTGATAAAACTCAGATTGACATAGCTATGCTAAATGGACAACAGGAATTACTGTAACAAAACTGAAGCTAGAAAAATATTCTGATGATTAAAGGTCAGCTACAGGAAAGCTGTTACTATGTTCTCCCCTGCAGAGAAGTGGGCAACAGAAAAAAATGTTCAAATATAGATGAAGCAGCAACTACAAATTTAAATGGCCTTTTAAAGGGGGACAAAAGTAAGTAATTTTAACATTAAAATATAATGTAGCTGGGGTATTTTCCATTTCAAGAAAAGGGTGCAGTTATTTCCAGCAATTAAACTTTTCCAAAAGGTTCCTTATATGAAACGTTTGATTCAGATACCTTCAACAACTGCAACTTTGTAAGCTCACAATGCCCCCAAACTGAAATGAAGCTAGCTCAGCTCCCTCACCTGCAGACCCTGAAGGAGGAGGAGCACCTGCTTTCTGCCACTCAGTGGCCTCAGCTGCCATTCTTCTCACATATGCATCATCCACACACATCAAGATGTTTTCCGGCTTTATGTCAGTATGAATGATCTTGCACTTACTGTGTAGATAATCTAACCCTTGAAGGACCTGGATATAGTAAAATCAAGAGAGGAGATAAGCTATTAATACCTCATTATATAACTTTTATTTATTTGAAAAACATGTAATACGATGACAGGGTACAAAGTTTGATAAACACAAAAGGATATTTAGTAAAAATCTCCCTCCCATGACTATCCACACAGGAATCCAGCTCTCCTTTCCATAAGCAACAAATATGTATAATTTCAGAGATTATTTATGCTCATGGAAGCAAATACATCTACATACAGTTGAACCTTGAACAACATGGGTTCACTTATACACAGATTTTTTTTCTTCCACCTCTGCCACCTGAGACAGCAAGACCAACCCCTCAGCCTACTCAGTGTGAAGATGATGAGGATGAAGACCTTTATGATGATCTACTGAATATGATCTATCTACTTAATGAATACCAAGTATATTTTCTCTTCCTTATGATTGACTTAACATTTTCTTTTCTCTAGCTTACTTTATTGTAAGAATATGCTATATAACACGTTATTCAACTGGTCATGTCATCAGTAAGGATTCTGATCAACAGTATGCCAGTAGTAGTTAAGCTCTGGTCAAGTCAGAAGCCAGATACGGATTTTCAACTTCATTGGAGGGGGTTGGTCAGTACCTTTAACCCTTGCGCTGTTCAAGCGTCAACTGTACATACTTCAATAACAACTATATTCATGTATCATACAATTGACCCCTTTAGGTGTAGAATTCAATGGGTTTTAGATGTGCGACTATCACTACTATTTATTTTTTTAATTTTTATTTATTTTTAAATTTTTAATTTCTTTTTTTTTTGAGACAGAGTCTCGCTCTGTCACCCAGGCTGGAGTGCAGTGGCGCGATCTCGGCTCACTGCAACTGCTGCCTCCCAGATTCAAGCAATTCTCCTGCCTCAGCCTCCCAAGGAGCTGGGATTACAGGCACGTACCACCACGCCTGGCTAATTTTTTTGTATTTTTAGTAGAGACGCGGTTTCACCATATTGGCCAGGCTGGTCTCCAACTCCTGAGCTTGTGATCCACCCGCCTTGACCTCCCAAAGTGCTGGGATTACAGGCGTGAGCCACGGTGCCTGGCAACTATCACCACTATTTAAATGACAACACTTTCATTGCTCCAAAAAGAAACAACATATTATAGCATTCACTCCCCATATCCCTCCTACCCCGTCTAACCCTTAGCAACCACTCATCTGCTTGCTGATTCTGAACATATCCTATAAATGGAATCATGTAAAGTATTTTTTGTAACTGGCATCATGTTTTCAAGTTTGACTCTTGTGCTGCATGTATTAGTACTTCACTTATTTTTATTGGCAAATAGTATTCCACTGTATGGAGATATAACATTTTGCTTATTCCTTCACTTCATGAACATTTGGGTTATTTTCACTTCAGGGGCTATAAAAATAACACTGCTATTCACACTCGTGTATACATTTTTGTGTGAACATAGTTTTTTTTGAGGGGAGGTATATACCTAGGAGTTACCATAATTAGCTCATACCGTGCCTCTATATTTAGCTTTTTGATAAACTGCCAAAGTGTTTTCCACAGCGGCTGCATCATTTTACATTCCTATCACCAGTGTATAAGGGTTCCAATTCTTCACCCTGAACAACACTATTTTTTTTACTTTATCCACCCAAGTGGATATGCAGTATCTCGTTACAGTTTTGATCTATATTTCCCTGATGGCTAATGATGTCCATACATTTTTAACACTGCAAGAGAAGGGGTGCTTGATTTAAATAGAAAATAGCCTTAGTATCTAGACAATGCTACAGCATCATACTAAAAGAAAGTGATGAACCACGATATTCATATTTATCATATTAAAACAATCAATCAAAAACTTACAGTGTCAGTGACCTGAATACAAGGTCAATGTTTTTCTATAATTATTTCCACTGGAGAATAATTTTTTCAATTATTTCCATAAACAAAATTTATTTTTACAAAACAGATCACGTTCTCATATGAGCATTAGAAATTCCAAATGTTAAGCAAATATTACATCAATCACCATTCAAACAATGAATCGAATAGGCATTTTGTTCACAAGAGACAGGAAGTGTTGTATGTTTCACATCATCCAACACTGAAATATTCCCAGTTTAATCGACAGTCTGTTATCAGGAAGGCATCTGATCAACAGTAGGCTATTAGTAGTTAGCCTACTGTTAGTAGAAGCTTAAAGTAGCATTATGTAAGTGAGAGGGAACAAAGATTTCACAAGGAAAATGAAAACAAGAATATCTGTCTCTTAAAAAGGATCAAAATGCCTACAAACATTTAAAACAACTTCATCTTAGGGAGTATTTTTACATAAATTCACTGAATGTGCATTGGCTGAGCTCCTATCACACGCCATTATTCCAGGTGTTTGATATATAAAAGCTCCCAGGCTTCATGTTGCTTACAGTCCTCATATCCTCACAGAGCTTACCAATTCAGGATGGGAAATGAGTATGAGGGGTGGGGGAATTGGCCAAAAAAAAACCAAGATGAATCATGGGCATGGCAAATATGATTTAATAAGACATTGACAAGTTCCTGGTAAGTACCAATAAAGTAGATAAAACTAGGATAAGATTTTAAGACTTTTGAGTTTTTGCCTTAGAATATTTACTGTTTTGGATAATACTGCAATTAGGATATGTTTAAATTACATTTAAAATGTCAAGGCTGCGCTCGGCCCTGCCTTGTAATCCCAGTGCTTCGGGAGGCCGAGGCAGGCAGATCACTTGAGGCCAGGTGTTCAAGACCAGCCTGGCAAACATGGTGAAACCCTGTCTCTACTAAAAACACAAAAAAATTGCACAGGCATAGTGGCACAGGCATGGTAGCACACGCCTGTAATCCCAGCTATGCAGGAGGCTGAGGCACAAGGCGGAGGTCACAATGAGCTGAGATCATGGCACTGCACTCCAACCTAGGCAACAGAATAAAACTCTGTCTCAAAAGAAAAAACAAATAGAATGTCAAAGGACCAATAGTAAGAAAGATAACATTATGTAAAATATTTCCATGGAGAACATGGTTACACTCCTGAAGGAAACACAATCCAATGGGCTCATGTTATTCAATGACATTCATGCATCTTCCTGGTACAAACTGAATAATATGTGGAGTTTTATATCTGAACAGCCAAAGAGATTCTAAAAAGTACAAGAAATTAATGGAGAGGCACACTGATGATGTCCAGCCCACAGAGGTCAAAGGAATACAATTTTTGAAAAATATTAGTTTTCTGACTAAAATTATATTTCGGTATCAAATACTATCTCAAGGTAAAAATGTCAGTACCTTTCTTTCCTAAATATCTTTGATCATTTTCTCATGTACAAGAGTTTGTTTCTTTCACAGTTCAAAGGCTGATTCGCTGTGCAGGAGGCTACACAGTTAAGAGTTTATGTGCCTCAGTATGCAATGCGTTCACATGAGGTCCCAATGACAAATGATGCACCTCATGACAAGCAAGAAGTGATCTCAGTAAAAATTTAAAGTTCAAGATTTTAAAAAAATATTGGGTACTGCACTCAACTGGGCTAACTTTCCTTAAACAGCAATGGGTAATACACACAAGGAAAATACTTTGCCATGGGGACAAATAAAGTTAGTTAAGATAATTCAAACCATTAAAGGAAATGGCAACAGGGCAGTGTTAAAAACATGACCTTGGACTCAGACTGCTCTTAAACTCCTGCTCAACCATTTACTCATTGTGCTACCCCTGGGCAAGCTGTTTCAGCTGTTTGAGCTTTCATTCTTGTCTATAAGAGGGGGAAACATACTGTTACACACAAATATAGCAATAAGCATTAATCTATGGAGGCCGGGTGTGGAAGCTCACGCCTGTAATCCCAGCACTTTAGGAGGCAGGCGGATCAGGAGGTCAGGAGATCAAGACCATCCTGGCTAACATGGTGAAACACCATCTCTACTAAAAATACAAAAAAAATTAGCCGGGTGTGGTGGCGGGCACCTGTAGTCCCAGTAACTTGGGAGGCTGAGGCAGGAGAATGGCATGAACTCAGGAGGCGGAGCTTGCAGTGAGCCAAGATTGAGCCACTGCACCACTCCAGCCTGGGCAACAGAGCGAGATGGAAAACTCACAAAAACAAAGTCTAGCACACAAGAAACTTAAATGGTAAAACTTATCTAATTCAGAAGACTTATACTGATACTGACTTACTGAATTATGATTTTCCATCACTTTTTTAAAAAATTTATTTATTTTTAGAGATGGGATCCCACTATGTTCCCCCAGGCTGGAGAGCAGTGGCTATTCAGAGGTGTAAGCATAGCACACTGTAGCCTCAAGTGCCGAGACCAGCTCGATCGGGGAGACCCTAATCCATTGGCACTAGAGGAATTAAAGACACACACACAGAAATACAGAGGTGTGAAGTGGGAAATCAGGGGTCTCATAGCCTTCAGAGCTGACAGCACCGAACAGAGATTTACCCACATATTTATTAACAGTAAACCAGTCATTAGCATTGTTTCTACAGATATTAAATTAAAAGTATCCCTTATGGGAAACAAAGGGATAGGCCAAATCAAATGATAGGTTGGGCTAGTTAACTGCAGCAGGAACACGCCCTTAAGACTCAGATGGCTCATGCTATTGTTTTTGTCTTAAGAATGCCTTTAAGTGGTTTTCCACCCTGGGCGGGCCAGGTGTTCCCTACCCTCATTCCGGTAAACCCACAACCTTCCAGTGTGGGCGTCATAGCCATTATGAACATATTACAGTGCTGCAGAGATTTTGTTTATGGCCAGTTTTGGGGCCAGTTTATGGCCAGATTTTGGGGGACTTGCTCCCAACATGCAAGCTTCTGGTCTCAAGTGATCCTCCTGCTTCAGCCTCCCAAGTAGCTGGGATTAAAGTGTGAGCCACCACATCTAGCTTCCTAAGTCACTTATTAAAGTTCTCTGGGTTGGCCGGCATGGTGGCTTGCACCTGTAATTCCAGCACTTTGGGAGGTCAAGGCAGGTGGATCACCTGAGGTCTAGAGTTCAAGACCAGCCTGGCCAACACGATGAAACCCCGTCTCTACTAAAAATACAAAAATAAGCCAGGCGTGGTGGCGCATGCCTGTAACTGCAGCTACTCGGGAGGCTGAGGCAGGAGAATCATTTGAACCCGGAAGGCGGCAGTTGCAGTGAGCTGAGATCGCATCACCACACTCCAGTATGGGCAACAGAGTGAGGTTCTGTCTCCAAAAAAAAAAAATTATCTGGTCTCAGTTGTTTCAATTTCTAATATAAAAGGGCTGTACTTGATAACCTGTATGGTATATCTCAGCAACAAAACTTTGATTCCATAATTTAATTTTGAACTATTTTTTTTTCTTTTTTTGAGATGGAGTCTCACTTTATCACCTAGGATAAAGTACAGTGGCACGATCTCAGCTCACTGCAATCTCCACCTATTGGGTTCAAGCGATTCTCCCGCCTCAGCCTCCCTAGTAGCTGGGATTACAGGCGTGTGTCACCACTCCCAGCTACTTTTTATATTTTAGTAGAGAGAGAGTTTCACCATATTGGTCAGGCTGGTCTCAAACTCCTGATCTCAGGTGATCCACCCATTTCGGCCTCCCAAAGTGCTAGGATTACAGGCATGAGCCACCATGCCCAGCCTGAACTTTAATGGTTTTATTTTCCAAAACAGCATTTATCTTTACCAGTGAAGCTTAAAGTAATAATGCACCCCAGAATCAACCAACATTGATGGACACTCCTACAATTATTTATACAAGATAACTGTGACAATGGGAAAAACAAAAATACAAAACAAAAAGGAATCATGTTTCATCCCCAAGGATAGATCTCCCCTTGCAAAATCTGACAGAGTTAAGTCTTTACTAATTCTTCCCTCTGTTGCTTTTACTTGTCAAATCACAGTATGTTCATCTTTCTTGACTAAAATCCTTAATACGGCTGGGCACAGTGACTCATGTCTGTAATCCCAGCACCTTGGGAGGCCGAAATGGGCGGATCACAAGGTCAGGAGATCCAGTCCATCCTGACCAACATGATGAAACCCGGTCTGTACTAAAAATACAAAAATTAGCTGGGTGTGGTGGTGCATGCCTGTAATCCCAGCTCTTCAGGAATCTGAGGCACAAGAATCACTCGAACCCAGGAGGCAGAGGTTGCCGTGAACCGAGATCGCGCCGCTGCACTCCAGCCTGGGCGATACAGTGAGACTCCATCTCAAAAACAAACAAGAAACCTTAATACTTGGTGCCAGCAGGAGGCAGCAGCGATCCTTTGGCTGCCAGGGAAGCTGAGATCAACCTAAGCCCAGATGGGCCAGGGACATGACTCTCAATCATCCCACTCAGGAAGCCAGTTCACACACGAGGAACAAGTGCCAGGTTTCTCTGGGTAAAGTCACACTTTAACTTCAGCAGCAGTGCAGAAAAGAAGGCCAAATCTAGGGCTGGGAGCTAGAAGCCCCAAGTCCTGTTCCAAATTAACTAGCTGCAGGCTCAGAGAAGGTTCCTTCTTTTCCCTGAACCTCAAATTCATCTTCAAAATAAGGGGCTTGGTAAAAATGGTCTCAAAGCTTTCTTTCCGTACATCAACATCTGTGTCAGATACCATCTATTACTGGTCTTCACAACACAAATCTGCCCCTCTCCACCACAACTTGATTGAAATAGGTCCTGTAATCTTGTAGGTTAAGTGCGGAAAGAGTCAAGCATAATGTGGAAACTCCTCTAAAGACTGTCTCCCTGGCCTTGCTCACAGCCCAGAGAGCAAAGCTTCCCCCAAAATTCTGAACTGTAAAAAGAAATAGAATGAGAGCAACTTTCCGAATTATGCTCCGCTACTGGTGATAAGTGGGGGACTTTGTTCCTCCCACACCTGAACAAAGGACACAGGGCAAGGAGACTGTCTCCTCCTACTCTGTGGGTAACAGAACCTAATGAAGCACCCAGAGAAACCCATGTGGGCAGCCAGACGGGCTGGCAGAGGAAGGAGGCGACCCCAAGTAAGAGTTTTTCATTGAGGATATTAATTACTTGTGGGTGTGGAGGACACCAGAGGGGCTCTCTGCAAGCCTAGAAGTTTCCTGCTGGAAACGCTGAGGCTTCCACTAGATTTCCCTTCCAGAGTAAAACAGACAAGGCAGGTCCCACCAACTGCCTGTGAAAACCAAGATGTTAAACTCAACGGAGCTTGGAAATACCTGTTACAATAAAAGAGGACAAGAGCCAGAGACATGCTCAAACCAAAAATCCAGGGGACGGCATCCTTACCCACATTGTCCTGAAATATCCTCTGCTCCTTTTTCTTTCTATCTCTAACTGGTGAGAATTAATGAGAAAATCCAGCAGCTGTACTTCTGAATGTCATCAGAAAGTTAAAGCTGCTGTGTCCAGCACTGGGACTGCACAAAGCAATGGGTCAGGAAAGCAGCTTAGTCCCTTGAAACGGAGCCACCTTGCCATATTTCCTGAGTCGAGGGCTCAACATCCTGAGGAGAAATTCCAAGTCAATACAGCATCATGTGCACTACCATGCTGAACAAACCCAGTAATATAAAAATGTTTACCAAATTGACATGAAAGCCTTCTGGTCTGAACTTGAACAATACTAGTTCAATCATAATAAAATTTGCTGATAAACAGGGCCACTGAAAGAATTAAAATGGTAAATAAATACTAAGTATAGACAAAATCAGCCAATGATACATGATACCAGTGGGAGGACCTACAGGGCACCGCCGTGACTCTTGGCATACTCGAAGGTTGCACCCCAAAGGGAAAGGTCTGGAAAAATACTGGGGTTTAAAGGTCTCATCTGGTTACATATTATAATAGCTACTTCACAAAATCTAATAGCTGTACTTTTTTTGTTTGTTAGGAGACAGGGTCTCTCTGTCGCCCAGGCTGAAGAACAGCAGTGACACAATCTCGGCTCACTGCAACCTCCGCATCCTGGGTTCAAGCAATTCCTGCCTCGGCCTCTCAAGTAGCTGGGACTACAGGCGCATGCTGCCACGCCCGGCTAAGTTTTAGTAGAGACAGGGTTTCACTGTGTTGCCCTGGCTGGTCTCAAACTCTTGAGCTCAGGCAGTCCGCCCGCCTTGCCCTCCCAAAGTGCTGGGATTACAGGCATGAGCCACCACGCCTGGCCTAATGGCTGTACTTTTAAACAATCTGATTACTAGCTCTACTATTAAGGAACAAGGAAACCATTTACCATAGAGACAAAAATGCACACTTTTCACTGACATATTACAATTTAAAATCATCTCAATCTTTCTATGTAGGACATTTTACACTACCCTGCAGTTAAGAGCATGGATTCTGGAACTACACCATCTGGATTCAAATCCTGGATCCACCACAATAACTATGGGACTCTGAGGAAGATTTGTATCTCTACTGTGCAACATCCTGGGTAGAGTGAAGATAGTAACACCACTGGCCTCATAAGGTCATGGTGAGGACTAAATATCATGATACAAATAAAGAACTTAAAACAATCAGTGCCCGAAAAGAACACAGTAAGTGCTAGTTACAATCATGATAACAGAAAGAGTAATAATATAATTTTAAAATCCTGGGCTACAGCTATAATTGCTAGTTTTTTCACCAATGTAGCAAAATCACCAAAATGCAAGCCTTGCCCTTGGCAAGCTTCATTTAACTAATGGCAAGCAGCCATGTTCTTACAAGGTTTCTGTAAAGAGCAATGAACTAAACCATAATCTCTTTAAGTAAAACCCCAGCTACCTTTTCAATTACACAAGAAAGTCAAAGCCACTTTTAAAGAGTGCCAAAGAATTTTAAAGAAACCATCACCGGAGGTCTATCTTTTAATGTACTACAAATAATGACAACACAAACATTTCTTTTTGCAGTGTTAGAAAAAAAAAAGTAAGAGGTGGACATAAAATAGACCTCAATACAGTGACTTAAAAAAAATAGGAAGGTGCACAGTCACAAGACTCCATGGGTAAGGCCAGAGAAGCAGCCATCAGGCAGGCCTGGGAGTGGGCTGCACATGGCACTCTAGGGTCATCACCAGAAGCCGCCAGGATGGCCTCCTTCTGCCACAGCACAGTCACCATGGCTACATGGGGACAGCTAAGAACTGATCAGAGGATTAACAATAGCATATAGAAAACCCAGAAAAAGCAATTGATCAAATTCCATCATTACTTTTGAAAAATAAACAAGTGGTACTATTTATGTCAGCCCTTTAAATCACAGGAAGATCAGCCATTTTCTAAAGAGTAAGGGAAACATGCT
The DNA here is from genome assembly GCF_002776525.5 of Piliocolobus tephrosceles. Lineage (NCBI taxonomy): Eukaryota > Metazoa > Chordata > Mammalia > Primates > Cercopithecidae > Piliocolobus > Piliocolobus tephrosceles. The sequence continues at coordinate 97,747,315 of NC_045441.1, forward strand.
TTTTCCTTCATTTAAGGAAAGACACCAAGATACTTCTTGGCCACTTAATATATAAAGGAAGACACAAAGAGATGTGAAACTCACAATACATGATCCTGGAGTTTAGGAGACAAGATGGCTACTTTGTGTTACTATGATGGATGCTTTAGAAGTCCACACTTACTTTTTTTTTTTTTGAGACAGATTCTCACTGTGTTACTTAGGCTGGAGTGCAGTGGTGCAACCTTAGCTCACTGCAACCTCCACCTCCTGGGTTCAAGTGATTCTCCTGCCTCAGCCTCCCAAGTAGCTGGGACTACAGGTACGTACCACCAAACCCAGCTAATTTTTGTATTTTTGGTAGAGATGGGGTTTCACCATATCGGTCAGGCTGCTCTAGAACTCCTTACCTCATGATCTGCCTGCCTTGGCCTCTCAAAGTGCTGGGATTACAGGCATGAGACATTGCACCTGGTCCATCCTTATTCTTGTTTGTCTGTTTGTTTTGAGACAGAATTTTGCTATTGTGGCCCAGGCTGGAGTGCAATGGCACGATCTCGGCTCACTGCAGCCTCCACCTCCAATGTTCAAGCGATTCTCTTGCCTCAGCCTCCCAAGTAGCTGGAACGACAGGTACATGCCACCACTCCCAGCTAATTTTTTATATTTTTAGTAGAGACAAGGTTTCACCATGTTGGCCAGGCGGTCTTGAACTCCTGACCACAGGTGATCCACCCCCTCAACCTCCCAAAGTGCAGGGATTACAGGCATGAGCCGCCACACCCGGCCCCCTTATTCTTAATCTCCACAATCAAACCACAAATTATGCATTACTATTTTGAGTTTACAAATGAGGAAACAGGCTCACAGAGGCTAAGTAACTTGATCAGGAGTACAAGATTGAAGTGCCAAAGCTACGATGCTAAGTCTGTCACCAAAGCACACACACCTTATACTTTCTCTTATCCCAATGGTTCTCAATGAGAGGAAAACTGGCAAAGTTCAGAGATATTTTTAATTGCCACAACCAGGGATGGTGATAGCTGATACTGGCATCTGAAGGGTAGATGCCAGGGATGCTGCTAAACATCCTACAATGCACAGGAAAGTCTCCCACAATTAAAATTATCTTGTCTGAAGTGTCAGTAGAGCTAGGGTTGACATGTGGCCTACAAGTAGTTATGGGACCAAATGTGAGCTGAAGGTATTTCAAGGAGGGAAGGCATATCCCCCTCTTGACTGGGTACTGTGAGAAGCCTTTGTCACAATGGTGGGATTCTGGCTGAGTCTTAAAAATGTGGGTAGACAAGGATGGCATTTCTGGCAGCCTAGGACAAAAGAAATGATCAAAGTCGTGGAGATAAAAAATGGCAAGGTGCCATTTAGGGGTCAAGATGATTATCATTAAGTACTTTCTGTAACTACCTACAAAATAAAACCAGTAAACATTTACAAATAAAAATTCTGGTAAATCTGCACATTACAAATGTTTGGGACGTCTTTGAATACTCACAAAAAATGTAAGCTGGTAGATTCCAGAGGGCAATAGGGTACCTGAGGGACATCACTTTTTGTCTGCAAGGGGAAATACAGGCTGACACCAGATGACATTAGATCTTAAACAGGTTCCCAGAAAGAAAAGTGACTTAACTTCTACCGGACATAGGCCCAGTGCATTTCCAAACTTACTACAGGCTCATAGTAAGTTTATTACATAAAACTCATTATATAACAGCCAAAATGGTAAATCCATGAGCTCTGAAGCCAGACTATCTGGGTTTGAATTCCTGCTCCACCACTCAGCACTTTTTAAGTGACTTCCTAACTAGGGGCAAGTTACTTAACCTCTCTGGACTTCTGTTTCCACTTGATGAAATCAGGAAAGTAGTAACATCCATTTCACAGGGTTACTGTGAGGAACTCAACTATGTAAAGTACTCAAATTATACCTGGCACATAGTAAGCACCAAATTAACTATTTGCTACTACTAGCAGTACTATCTCTCATTACATCTTTACAATAAACTAATGAGGAAGGTACTATTTTTGTTTTTTTGTTTTTAAAGAGACAGTCTTGTTCTGTCACACAGGCTAGAGTGCAGTAGCACCATCACGGCTCACTGCAGCCTTGACCACTTGGGCTCAAGTGATCCTCCGACCTCAGTCTCCCAAGTAGCTGGGACCACAGATGCATGCCATCATACCCGGCTAATTTTTAAATTTTGTTTTATAGAGACAGAGTCTTGCAATGTTGCCCAGGTTGGTCTTGAACTCCTGGTCTCAAGCAATCCTCCCACTTCAACCTTCCAAAGTGCTGGGATTACAGGGATGAGCCACCATGCCTGGCTGGTATCATTATTTTTACCACTTTTTTTTTTTTTTGTTTTTTTGTTGAGACGGAGTCTCGCTCTATCACCCAAGCTGGAGTGCAGTGGCCAGATCTCAGCTCACTGCAAGCTCCGCCTCCCGGGTTCCCGCCATTCTCCTGCCTCAGCCTCCTGAGTAGCTGGGACTACAGGCGCCCGCCACCTCGCCCGGCTAGATTTTTGTATTTTTTTTAGTAGAGACGGGGTTTCACCGTGTTAGCCAGGATGGTCTCGATCTCCCGACCTCGTGATCCGCCTGTCTCGGCCTCCCAAAGTGCTGGGATTACAGGCTTGAGCCACCGCGCCCGGCCATTTTTACCACTTTTATTGATGATGAAATTGTGGTTTGCAGAAGTTAGGTAACTTGGCCAAAGCCCTTTGGTGAAATTAGAGTATATTTGATTCCAAACCCAAGCTCTTAATAACTCCATATATTGCTTCATGAAGGCCAAGAACATAAAGCTTTAGCAAGCAGGCAATGGGAAGCCACTAAAGGATTCTAAATGGGAATATGAGTCATTAAAGCAAGGTTTTACTTGCAATAGAAAGGAGAATAAACCGTAACAGGGACCAGGAATTGGACAGGCTGTATGCACAGAGAGCCAAGAGAAGCCTGTGAAAAGGTACTGGCTGGAGGTGACAAGGCCCTGAACTAAGGAGGAGAGCAAACGAAATACAAAGAACATCAAGAGAAAAAGACATGGCAAAGTAGAGTTCAACAGGTGGGTTCCTGGGGAAGCACAGCAAGTGATAGAGTAAAGGGAATGACTGGAACCTGGTCAGCTATCCCCGACTCTTAAGAAGAAGGTCTACAGTGAAAGGATACTAAGAAAATACTAAGAAAATTGGTCTGCTCTGGCTTGTTCTGGGAAATGATGTAACTGTGTCAGTCTGCAATAAAAAATCTTCCTAGCACCACCCAGGAGAAAGAAACACTGAAAACACAGGCTGAATCAAAGGGGGTGAAGGGAAACCTCAGGTAAGTAGATTATTAACTGAGATAAGTAATTTCTTGAACAACTTACTACACTGAAAGTTCTGCGTAAGCTTAGGGGAAAAACATTCAGATTCCACGATAATATTTTTCTTAAATAAAGATGGATCCACACACACAAAACCAAAACCAAACCAAATCCCATTAACACTGCATATGGCCGGGCGCGGTGGCTCAAGCCTGTAATCCCAGCACTTTGGGAGGCTGAGACGGGTGGATCACGAGGTCAGGAGTTCGAGACTATCCTGGCTAACACGGTGAAACCCCGTCTCTACTAAAAAATACAAAAAAAAAACTAGCCAGGCGAGGTGGCGGGCGCCTGTAGTCCCAGCTACTCGGGAGGCTGAGGCAGGAGAATGGCGTAAACCCAGGAGGCGGAGCTTGCAGTGAGCTGAGATCCGGCCACTGCACTCCAGCCCGGGCCACAGAGCCAGACTCCATCTCAAACAAACAAACAAAAAAAAACACTGCATATAAGAACAAAGTGCAGACCACATTACAGGATCAAATTTTCAGCATGAATTTTTCTGAACTAAAGAAATAATACAAGAGCTCTTTCTAAATTTCCACAAAAAACAGGGTACATGAATTTCAGTGAGGATAACACATGCATTGGCCAGGTGTGGTATAATCCTAGCAACTTTGGGAGGCTGAGGTGGGAAGACTGCTTGAATCCACGAGTGGCCTCAAGAGACCAGCCTGAGCAATACAGTGAGACACCATCTCTACAAAAAAAATAAAAATTAGCTGGCATGGTGGTGCATGCCTGCAGTCCCAGCTACTAGGGAGGCTGAGGTGGGAGGATCACTTGAGCTCAGGAGGCCGAGGCTGCAGTGAGCTGTGATTGACCACTGCACTCCAGCCTGGGTAACAGAGCAAGACCCTGTCTCGAAAAACAAAATCAAAATGAAGAACACACGTTAACTTATTTAATCTTCGGTTCATTCAACAAGGATGCACTGAGGTTCCACTGAACCTCAGATTTTCGTCTTTCAACTTAGAGACTCTTTCAACTTACTAAGGCCAGATTTTGTTTTTCTTCTCTAGAAGATAAAATAAACATCAATGGCTTATCTGTGAATTCACCATTTTTGTTTTTTTGAGATGGAGTCTTGCTCTGTTGCCCAGGCTGGAGTGCAGTGGCATGATCTCAGCTCACTGCAACCCCCACCTCCCAGGTTCAAGCAATTCTCCTGCCTCAGCCTGCTGAGTAGCTGGGATTACAGGTGCGTGCCAGCATGCCTGGCTAATTTTTCTGTTTTCAGTAGAGACGGGGTTTCATCATACTGGCCAGGACTCCATGATCCGCCCGCCTCGGCCTCCCAAAGTGCTGGGATTACAGGTATGAGCCACCGTGCCTGGACAAATTCACCTTCTTACACACTAAGCCTAAAGGGTGGTGGTGCGGTCAGTCACTTAAGGCAACAGCAGGCCCCTCTGAAAGCACGAGGTTCTGGGAAATGATAAGCCTGCGGGAAATACATGCAGGCAGCTATTTCTAAAAGTATTCAGTATTTGCTAGAATATGTAATTCCTTTAATATTTTCAAGATTTATTAAAAATAATTAGGAGATTCTTCCCAAGTTTTAACAATTTAAACAAACAACAAAAGTTTTGTTTGTTGTTTAAAACAAACAACAAAAGTTTTGTTTGTTTGGTTTTTTTAAAGAGTTGAGTTGCTGCTAAATGTTACAAATAATACAATAGTCTTATCTGGGGATCAAATAATTCCAGTCAACATACTAATTTCTACCCTCACCACACAACCTCTTCTACATTAAAGTTGTTCATTTGAGATATTAGCCTGTCGAAATAATGAATAAAAATGCTACTATTTGAAAGCTAAGGGCAAACAGATTCAGTACTAAACAAAAGTTAGCCACAAATCTAGGCCCACATGTATACCTAGCATAATATTACATAGAAGCACCTCAATCCAACTGACATAGAAGACACTGTAGTGAACTTTTCTCTCTCCAGCCCTCTTCTCAAGTAACATTGGTAGTGTTACAGAATAAGCTGCCAATTTTCCGTACAAGGCTGGGCGCAGTGGTTCATGCCTGTAATCCCAGCACTTTGGAAGGCAGAGGCAGGCAGATTGCATGAGCTCAGGAGTTTGAGACCACCCTGGGCAACATGGTGAAACCCTGTCTCTACTAAAACTATAAAAATTAGCTGGGCGTGCTGGCAGGCGCCTATAGCCCCAACTACTCAGGAGGCTGCAGTGAGCTGAGATCGCACCACGGCACTCCAGGCTGGGTGACAGAGCGAGACTCCCTCTCCAAAAAAAAAAAAAAAAGTCCGTACAAAAGGAAAAAGTGAAGAGATGAACATACAGGCAGCCTAAACAAAGTTATCTGTACACAAATTCAACAGAAATATCAAAAATGCTTTTACTACACAAATTTAAACTTCAAAATTTTTATGGGCAATAAATAGAATACATACTGATTCCATGCAGAAAACTGGAATGGGCAAACACTGCTAATTAGGAGGAATTCTTCCATCCATGCATACTTTCATCCTACAGATGTTTACTAGAGCATCATCTCTAAGCCTGACCCTACTTGAGGGTTTTCTTTTTTTTTGAGACGTAGTCTCGCTCTGCCGCCCAGGCTGGAGTGCAGTGGCTGGATCTCAGCTCACTGCAAGCTCCGCCTCCCGGGTTCACGCCATTCTCCTGCCTCAGCCTCCCGAGTAGCTGGGACTACAGGCGCCGCCACCTCGCCCAGCTAGTTTTTTGGATTTTTAGTAGAGACAGGGTTTCACCGTGTTTGCCAGGATGGTCTCGATCTCCTGACCTCGTGATCCGCCCGCCTCGGCCTCCCAAAGTGCTGGGATTACAGGCTTGAGCCACCGTACTTGAGGGTTTTCTTCTGGCAGGGCAACTGAACAAAACACACATCTAATACAGTTATTTCTACATGAGTTAAACATTTCCATTTTTTTCCCCAGCTTTACTGAGGTACAACTGACAATAAAAACTGAACATATTAGTAGTGTACATGTCTTGAAATATGTGTACACTGTGAAATTACCACAAACAGCTAATTAACCTAATCCAGTATGACAATAATATAGACTCGTGTGTGTGTGTACATGATGAGAACATTCAAGATCTACTCTGTTAACAAATTCCAAGTATACAATAATGTTAACTATAGTCATCACGCTATTAGATCCCCAGAATTTAACCACCTTATAACTGAAACTTTGTACACAACTCTTCAATTATCTATTACTTACTCTCCATCCAAGGATACTTAGTAAATAAACCCAGTAAGTTATTTCTTCTAAATTACTTCCTAATGAACTAAGTGGGATTTTTTTAGTAAAGATATTGAACAAAAACAATTTGATTGTACCATGTCACATACCTTAAAAAAAAAAGACATGCAAAAACATATGCCTGACAATTACATATTGTTCCCTTCACAACAAAAAATGTCATTAAATATTGACATAATAACAGTTCAAAATGTTATGCACTGATACATATGTAATATATATATATATATTCATAAACAGCAATCATGTTGAAAGCCTAACCAATTAGGTACTAGGGCCTAGGGGCTGCATCAGAAGCCTCACCTGTCGAATGATACTCTTCACACAACGTACTGGGAGGCCTTGATAGTTGGATTTGATGATCCACTTGAGGAGATGGTGGCCAAGCACTTCGAAGACCATACAGACATCTGGGACACAGTTAAGGATTGTTTGTGGATGCACTGCTTGGAGTGAGGCAGTTACAGAAAGCAGCATCATTGTGTCACTTGCAAAGCACTTACTATTTTATAAAATACAACATCAACACTATCAATAATACCAAAAGTGAGCAAATGTTGTGTCTCACTTAAATAACAAGAACTGACATTACTAAGCACAGTGGTTTCCCAGTGTCTCAGGGAACTGGTTCCAGGACTGCTCTCGGATACCAAAATCCACACATGCTCGTCTCTTCAGTAAACTGGTGTAGCATACATATAACCTATTCACATCCTTCTATATACTTTATTTTTTTTTGAGACGGACTCTTGCTCTGTAAACCCAGGAGCGCAGTGGCACGATCTCAGCTCACTGAAAGCTCTGCCTCCTGGGTTCATGCCATTCTCCCGCCTGAGTCTCCTGAGTATCTGAAACTACAGGTGCCCGCCACAACGCTCAGCTAATTTTTTTTAATTTTAGTAGAGACGGGGTTTCACTGTGTTAGCCAGGATGGTCTCGATCTACTGACTTCATGATCCGCCCAACTTGGGTTCTCAAAGTGCTGGGATTACAGGCATGAGCCACTGCGCCCAGCCCACATACTTTAAATCATGTCCAGATTACTTATAATACCTAATACAATGTATATGCTCTGTAAATAGTTGTTATACTCTATTTCTTAATTTCTATTACTTTTTACTGGTGTTTCCCAAATATTTTTCATCCAAGGTTTATTAAATCTATGAATGGGGAACCCGCAGATACAAAGGGCTAAGTGTACTTACTCTGTGTCATATATTATTTCACATGTACTCCAAACAACCTTAGGCCATAATGTAATTCACCCCACTGTAGGCATGAGGACATGGCACTTTCTAGGTGTAGAGTGCACTTAGAAAGTGCCAGGTGGCTGAGCCACACTACTGAAGCCTACACTGAGCTGCACTCTCACCCATCTCAGCACACTCCCTGGAAATCGGCCTAATGAAACAGGTAAAACTGAAACCTCCTAGGAACTGACATGAAACAAATACAGAGCTTCAGTATCTTAAGTGTCCTAACTGCCTGCCTAAATTTCTACTTGATAAGCTACTTAAAACAAATTATAAAATAAAAATTTAGTAAACACAGTTAAGACCTATTTAATCTTTTCCTTTAATAATACCTTACATTATACAACTAGATCAATTTTAATACTATAGGCAGGTGTTAAGAATGTATGATCACCATTTAAGACATGGTATTAAGACGTAATCTATAACAACATCATCTCAGGAATCTGGATTTTCTTTTCTTAAAAAGACAAGGTCTCATTATGTTGTGCTAGCTGGACTAGAACTCCTGGGCTAGGCCGGGCGCGGTGGCTCAAGCCTGTAATCCCAGCACTCTGGGAGGCCGAGACGGGCGGATCACGAGGTCAGGAGATCGAGACCATCCTGGCTAACACGGTGAAACCCCGTCTCTACTAAAAACTACAAAAAACTAGCCGGGCGACGTGGCAGCGCCTGTAGTCCCAGCTACCCAGGAGGCTGAGGCAGGAGAATGGCGTGAACCCGGGAGGCGGAGCTTGCAGTGAGCTGAGATCTGGCCACAGCACTCCAGCCTGGGTGACAGAGCGAGACTCTGTCTCAAAAAAAAAAAAAAAGAACTCCTGGGCTAAAGGTAATTCTCTTGCCTTAGCTTCCCAAGTAGTCAGTACTACAGGTGAAAACCACCATGCCCAGCTTAACTTTTTTTTTTGAGACACAGTCTCGTTCTGTCACCCAGGCTGGAGCGCAGTGGTGCGATCTCAGTTCACTGCAACCTCTACCTTCCGGATTCAAGTGATTCTCCTACCTCGGCCTCCCGAATAGCTGGGATTACAGGTGTGTGCCACCACGCCCGGTTGATTTTTCTAGTTTTAGTAGAAACAGGGTTTCAACATGTTGGCCAGGCTGGTCTCAAACTCCTGACCTCAAGTGATCTGCCCACCTTGGCCTCCCAAAGTGCTGGGATTATAGGCATGAGCCACCACACCTGGCCCCAGCTTAATTTTTTAAAAAAAATAGGTGTTTCAGCCTTCACAACTATGACACCTCCAATTTCATTATATATTCGTATCATTTGTACAGGAAGATTTCAAATGGCTCTGAAACCTTTTGAGAACATTTTGTTCATCCCTGGAGTCTTACAGTTGACTTTAGAATCAAAAAAGTAGCTGATTTGATCAACTATAATAACTGAATATACTATGTTAAAACAGTATTATTTTAAATATTTTTAGTGAAAAAGAGAAAAATCTTTCTATCCTGTTGAAGAACGTAAGCACTACAGATTTATGCGCAGATTATCTAAAGCCAGAAGTTTCTTACTATTTCCCAGGATCATTACAAAAATGGCAGATTAGTTAAGGACTAAATTTAGCAGCAGGCATAGGGCGAGGCCCAGGACATCCAAAACATAACCTAAGTCTTCTCAAAGCACTGGCACATCTGGACTATGATGACTACTTAGCATTTTGCTTCAGAGTAAAAATACCCACTAGAATGTATATTTCAAAAACCTCTATTTACCCACAAATTAAGTAGTTTCTCCAAAGAAATGTTCTGTTAGCTGTCCCACAAAGGACCCTGCAGGTTGGACACAGAAGTGACTGCTCTGCCGCTATCTACTTACCGATTTATCTATCTAAAGGGAAAAATATAGTCAGGAGTTAGCAGAAATTAACTGGAGAAAAAGGATGAGGTAACATTAGCAGCCACTGGTACTTCCTAGTATACTCAAGATGAATTTCTAAAAGAAATATGAGGGATTTTCAAAAAGTTTATGGAAAATGTGTATTTTGAAAACACTATGCATAGATTTCAAAAAAATTTTTGCACCAAAATAAACTCATACTAGTTTGTTCACATATCTGAACAGGATCTAGTTTGAGGCACTCACAAGATAACATACCGGTTTGAAAAAAGCTTCTACCAGAGCAACATGAATTCTAAAATCGAAGCAATAACAAACATCAAAGTTATGATGAAGCTTGGGTGAAATCACTGATGCTTTATGGTAAGTTTAAGGGGACAATATCCCAAAGAAATCAGCAGTTTTCAAATCAGTAACCCGTTTTAAGAAGGGATGAGATAATGTTGAAGATGAAGCCTGCAGCGGCAGACCATTCGCATCAATTTGTGTGGAAAAAGTTTGCGGCTGGGCATGGTGGCTCACACCTGTAATCCCAGCACTTTGGGAAGCTGAGGCGGGCACATCACCTGAGGTCGGGAATTCGAGACCAGCCTGACCAACAAGGAGAAATCCCTTCTCTAAAAAAAATAAAAATAGCCGGGCGCGGTTGCTCAAGCCTGTAATCCCAGCACTTTGGGAGGCCGAGACGGGCGGATCACGAGGTCAGGAGATTGAGACCATCCTGGCTAACACGGTGAAACCCCGTCTCTACTAAAAAATACAAAAAACTAGCCGGGCGAGGTGGCAGCGCCTGTAGTCCCAGCTACTCGGGAGGCTGAGGCAGGAGAATGGTGGGAACCCGGGGGGCGGAGCTTGCAGTGAGCTGAGATCCTGCCACTGCACTCCAGCCTGGGCGACAGAGCGAGACTCCGTCTCAAAAAAAATAATAAAAATAAAAAAAAATAAAAATAAATAAATAAAAATACAAAATTAGCCAGGTGTAGTGGCACATGCCTGTAATCCCAGCTACTCAGGAGGCTGAGGCAGGAGAATCTCTTGAACCTGGGAGGCGGAGGTCCTGGTGAGCTAAGATTGCACCATTGCACTCTAGCCTGGGCAACAAGAGCAAAATTTCATCTGAAGAAAAAAACAGTTTGCACTCTAATTGAAAAGGACAGATGACAGAGCAAACAACAGCCAACACCACAGACATCATGACTGGTTCAACTTACGCAATTCTAATTGAAAATTGAAGTTGAGCAAACTTTCCACTCAATGGGTGCCAAAACCACTGTTCCCAGATCAAGACAAGAGCAGAGCTTTCAATGGAAATTTTTTAACAGGTAGGATCAAGATCCTGAAGCATTTCTTCAAAGGACTGTAACAGGACATAAAACATGGTTCTACAGTATAATCCTGAAGACAAAGCACAATCAAAGCAATGACTACCAGGAGGTGGCAGTGGTCCAGTCAAAGCACAAGTGGACTAGTGAAGAGGAAAGGACATTGCAATGGTTTTTTGGTATGCTGAGGCATGTTGCTTGTTGACTTTATGGAGAACCAAAGAATGATAACACCTGCTTATTAAGAGAGTTTTTTGAGAAAGTCAGCGAATGCTTTAGCAGGAAAATACCTGAGAAAACTTCAACTGGCAGTCCTTCTCCACCATGTAAATGTTCCTGTTCATTCCTCTCATCAAATGAGAGCAATTTTGTTAGAGTTTCAGTGGAAACTCATTAGAAATCCACCTTATAATCCTTATTTGGCTACTCTTCATTTTTGTTTCCTAATCTTAAAAAGGGCACCCATTTTTCTTCACTTAATAATGTAAAAAAGATTGCACTGACATGGTTAAATTTCTAAGACCCCTGGTTCTTTGAGGAGCAACTAAATGGCTGGTATCACCATATACAAAAGTGTCTTGAACTTGATGAAACTTATGTGAGAAATAAAGTTTATGTTCTTTATTTTTATCTTTTAATCTAGTTTTTCTATGAACATGATGACATTCCCTCGTATAAAAACCTTCTCAAATATATACAGTGAAGGAAATGCTTCCCTAGTTGATCATGACTTCATAGATGCATAAACTGGATGTCATTCTGGAGTTTAAATCTGGGAAAAAAACCTTATCCTTAGGCTTCTGACATTTGTGAAAGTAAAATATCAAAATGGTGGATCTGTTCCAAACATGATATAAAGAGCAAAAAATCTTAGAGAAGCCAGAAGACCACAGCTATTGACAGAACCTAGCACCCATCAGTCATGTACCTCTGAGTAAGTGGTCCAATTTTCTTGAACCTTGGAAAATGAAAGTACTGCCTACCCCAGGCACACAAAGGGCTATCTCAGAGGACCCAACACCCATATGCAGAAAAAGTATTCAGGAAACTGAAAGAATTATCTCTTCTCTTCATTTTTGCTTTCTTCTCTGAGCTACAGGTTTTGGGATACTTTGCTCTCTGTCACTTCCCCCTGGAGCTACCCTTTGCTAACTCCTCAGGTAGAGGAAGGATAAGGATAACATGCCAACCCTTTCTACAATCCTAATTCACTTCCCCCTGAGTCCCCATCAAAACCAACAAGCACCCACATAACTTAGTAGCATGGTCAAAACTGATCTTCTCAAAAAAGAAAGGAAAGTCAAGAGACACCTTCGCTTGTCTTCTTCCTAGACACACTTCCAAAGACAACTAGTATTAGTGACAGGTGAAGCCAGCTGGACTTCCTGGGTCAAGTGGAGACTTGGAGAACTTTTCTGTCTAGTTATTGGGCTGTAAATGCACCAATCAGTGCTCTGTGTCTAGCTAAATAAAGGATTGTAAATGCACCAGTCAGCACTCTGTAAAAACGCACCAATCAGTGCTCTGTGTCTTGCTAAAGGATTGTAAATGTACCAATCAGCACGCTGTAAAAACGCACAAATCAGTGCTCTGTGTCTAAAGGATTGTAAACGCACCAATCAACAATCTGTAAAAACACACCAATCAGCACTCCGTGTCTAGCTAAAGGATTGTAAACACACCAATCAGCACTCTGTAGAATGGACCAACTGGCGCTCTGTAAAATGGACCAACCAGCAGGACACTGGTGGGGACAAATGAGGGAATAAAAGCTGGCCACCCAAACCAGCAGCGGCAACCCGCTCGGGTCCCCTTCCACGCTGTGGAAGCTTTGTTCTTTTGCTCTTCATAATAAAATCTTGTTGCTGCTCACTCTTTGGGTCTGCACCAACTTTAACAGCTGTAACACTCACGGCAAGGGTCTGCGGCTTCATTCCTGAAGTCAGCAAGACCACGAACCCACCAGGAGGAACAAACAACTCTGAATGCGCCACCTTTAAGAGCTGTAACACTCACTGCGAGGTCCGCGGCTTCACTCTTGAAGTCAGTGAAACCAAGAACCCACCAGAAGGGAACGGACACATTAGGACTAAGGCCATCCTTTTTAAAACACATGAGAAACAACTAAACTTATAGCTGACCAAGAAACACTGTCTTCTATTAAGAGTCACTAACTTCTGTCATGATAATTCAAATACTCTGTGTATCATATTCTAACAAGAAAGAGAAAAATGTAAATTGAACAAATTAATCTTAAACTGAACAACTAAAGTAAGTGAATACAGACTTAGAAGTAAACAATATTGTTAAAAATGATTCTTTAAAAATTCATTTTTGCAATACCAAGGAAATCTGAATGAAGAAATCTCCAATACCAAGGATACCTGATGCGATATCAAGAAATTGTTAATGTCTTTGGTGAGTTTTATGGTTATGTTTAAAGGTTCATATTTTTTCAAAGATTCACAAAGACATTAATAGAAGTAAAAGGACATGACTTCTAGGATTTGCTCTACAATAATTCAGCAAGAAAAAGATAGATGGATCAATTATGGCCAGACCAGGACAATTATTAAACTTGAGGGACAAATTTACAACAATTTACTGCAGTATACTCTCTCTTTCATATATGTTTGAAATTTATCCCAATAAGTTTGTAAAGCAAAACAATAAAGGTATTTTCTATCAAGTACTGGCTTATCTCAGATATATCAAGAAGTATAGAAAATGCATCATTTTACTTTTCCTAAACTTTTGCAATATAGATAACTGGGAATAAAATCAAGAAAACCAAAATGTTTCCATATTCACCTGACAGAAAGATGAGCTTCTGGGGACAATTACTTGAAAGGCTCAGCTGCATAATTCTGGAAACAGAATGTGGCAACTATTAGTACTATTCAGAACTAAGAGCAGTCAAGTGCTACCTTGGGATGTGGACATTTATAGAGCACTTTTCCTTTTATCTTAACCAATGCTCCATTCTCACATGGTGCTCTGCAGCCACTGGGGCACACACAGATTATCCTTGTGCACTGGTTTTTGAAAGTTTAAAACACAAAGAAGTGTTGCTGATGTATGTTTTTATTTACCACTACAAAAAAACTTTTACCACAATTAACAGGAAAAGATCATTAATTCCACACCAAAATTAAGTCAAGTTGTTGTGTTAAAAGTAAGTTTCTAAAATGCTACTATACCAAATACCCCGAAAAGCCATGCAAACCATCCTAGGTGGACCACTTTATAATACTTGACAGCGTTCCTAGAGAGTTAATGTTGAAGGTGATACAGCAGAAAACAGAGATTATAGGAGCTTGAAATATTTTCATTTGTTAAAAGGTAAAAATATAAATAAATCAGGAAGTAAAGGATACGTATCCCATTCATGCCTGAAATCTTGAAGTCGTCAATGAGCTGAACCACCATGTCTTTGTTTGGGTCACTGGGATCACTTTCTCGAACCTATGCCAAGAAAAAGGAGTGCGAGAACACAGAGTTTAAGACAAAGCACGTTTTCCCATTATAACAGCAATACTGTTTAAATACAAGTGTGTTTTAAAATAAAAAATCATCACGAAGTTATAAAGAATAAATTTGATTTATTTTTATTTTTATTTTTTATTTTGAGACAGAGTCTTGCTCTATAGCCCAGTCTGGAGTGCAGTGGTACGATCTCAGCTCACTGCACCCTCTGCCTCCCAAGTTCAAGTGATACTCATGCCTCAGCCTCCCAAGTAGCTGAGATTACAGACGCCCACCACGATGCCTGGCTATTCTTTTGTATTTTTAGTAGAGACGGGGTTTCACCATGTTTGCCAGGCTTGTCTTGAACTCTTGACCTCAACTGATCTGCTCGCCTTGGCCTCCCAAAGTGCTGAGATTATAGGCATGAGCCACCGTGCCCAGCCAAACTTGACTTTAATTTAGTATTAGCCAGAAAAACCTTTCTATAAAATTTTAAGTCATTAAATTTTCTTATATCATTCACATTTTTAAAGTACTTACACATTTGAGCAATTTTATTTCATCCAAGGCTGTCTCCGTATAATGCTGGGCACTTTTTACAACTTTCATTGCAACAAATCTTTTCCCCCTTAAAAAAAAAAAAAAAAAAAAGGTCTATTTATATTATAGGTGAAAGAAATCATTAGTATTCAGGTTGAGCATCCATAATCAGAAAATATAAAATCCAAAATGCCCTAAAACCTAAAACATTATGAGTGTGTCGACATGACGCCACAGTGTAAAAATTCCAACTCTGACTGCAATCAAAACTCAGTAAAAGCTTTGTATGTTGCACAAGATTATTTAAAATGTTGTATAAAACTGCCTTCAGGCTATGTATATGCGGTGTATATGAAATACAATGAATTTTGTGTTTAGATCTGGGTCACATCTCTAAGATAGGTCATTGTGTATATACACAAATATTCCAAACTCCAAAACACTTCTGGTTTCAAAGCATTTCAGATAAGGGATATTCAACTTGTATGCGATCTATCCAATAAACAGAAACATAAGCTTTCCTTTAAAACAGTACTTTTCAAATGGTGGGGCCACATTAAATAGTTGTGTGGGTCAAGACAATCTCTTTTATGCTTTGTTGTTTTGTTTTTTCCCTAATTAAAATAAGACTAGAAAAATATCTGAATTATCACAAATATTATTCACCAACCTAATAGTGAAAACCACTCTCCTCTAACACTTTTGTTTCAGAACACACACACACACACACACACGCACAAAATACATGTGTGTGTGTGTATATATATATGCAGAGTAGCAATGAAGCTTCTCACTATGTGTCATGGCTTTGAAAAGTTAGAAACGACTGATTTGAAAAGCCTATACACTGAAAAGCCTATACTATACATTATGTTTGTCTGATATGGATGAATTACTAGAAAAATAATATAATCCCAATGTAAAACAATTTCAGTGAATTAACTTTGAAATAAAGCTGGAAGCAAGTAATAATTTAAGATTTCAAATGAACTTCAAACTAAGGCAGTGGGGCAGAAAGGAATCTAGTTAGCTGAGGCAGGCCTGTGCTAAGCACTTCACACACCTCAACAAAGCAGTGGTGATCCTCAGCCATACCTTCTTAGAACACATACGTTGAACTACTCCAGGAAACAAATGCACAAAGGACAAAGAACACTTACTGCATATCCCAGCACAGCCAGACAGTAGAGAAGTGCCCCCATCCAAGCTTTCTAATAACATGATACCGGCCATTGAAGAGGTCTCCAATTTTCACTGGATGATAGCCACCTTAAAAAACAAGAAAGAAAGAAAAAAATTCAAAATACTTTAAAAGTAGTAAAAACATTTCATCTCTTTTGTCAATTCTTGATATCATTAAAGAAAGCTCTACATAACACATGCAGACTAAAACACGTTTACTAATACATTATTTTCAGGAATATCTTTCAACAAGAAAAAGTGTTGGCTGGGCGTGGTGGCTCACACCTGTAACCTCAGCACTTTGGGAGGCTGAAGCAGGTGGATCACTTCAGGTCAGGAGTTCGAGACTAGCCTGGCCAACATGGTGAAACCCGGTCTCTACTAAAAATACAAAAATCAGCGGGGCATGGTGGCGAGCACCTGTAGTCCCAGCTACTTAGGAGGCTGAGGGGAGAGAATCACTTGAACCTGGGAGGTGGAGGCTGCAATGAGCCTGAGCAAAAAGTGTGCAACTGCCATCTAGCCTGAGCAAAAAGTGTTCTATCAATTCCTATTAGACTTCTTGTTTTAATTTAAGGAGGCAATGAACCATCCAGCATACCGTAACAATAACTTGAGGTTCCCTATTTACTTATTTTACTTATTTATTTTTAAGACAGGGTCTCACTCTGTTGTCTAGACTGGAGTGCAATGGCAAGATCTCAGCTCACTGCAACCTCTGATTCCCAGGCTCAAGAGGTCCTCCCGCCTCAGCCTCCCAAGTAGCTGGAACTACAGGCACACACCACCATGCCCAGATAATTTTTGTACTTTTTGTAGAGACAGGGTTTCACAACGTTACCCAGGCTGGTCCTGAATTCCCAGGCTCAAGCAATCCGTAAGTCTCCCCTCCCAAAGTGCTGGGATCATAGGCATGAGCCACCACGCTTGGCCAAGGTTCTGTATTTCAATCTAGGTGTGTATGTTATGCACACACCAGCTCTTGGTATTTAAAAACTTTTTTCTCCTAAACAAGTTAAATTCAAATCTTTTTGGATATGTACAAGAAAACTGACAAAAATAAACAATGTTTACTCTGTATAATTCTGCATGCATCAATAGTTTATTCATAACTAACTAGAAACTGTACAATGCATGTCTTAATTTACGCTCTAATAGGGCTTGTTCCTCTCATCACTATTCTGCCAACTTCTAACTCCTGCCTGAAAACATTCTTTACAAATGAAGAAATGAGGCGGGGCACAGTGGCTCACGCCTGTAATCCCAGCACTTTGGGAGGCCAAGGTGGGCAGATCACCTGAGGTCTGGAGTTTGAGAGACCAGCCTGGCCAAGATGGTGAAATCCCGTTTCTATTAAAAATACAAAAAATTAGTCAGGTGTGGTGGCAAACGCCGGTAATCCCAGCTACTCAGAAGGCCGATGAAGAAGAATTGCTTGAACCCAGAAAGCAGAGGTTGCAGTGAGCCAAGATTGTACCATTGCACTCCAGCCTGGGCGACAGAGTGAGACTCCACCTCAAAAAAAAAAGAAAGAAAGAAAAAGAAAAAGAAAAAAAACCATGTAG
>NC_045441.1:97765514-97808993 GCF_002776525.5 Piliocolobus tephrosceles
GGGGGGGAAGGGGAGGGGGAGGGGGCGGCGGCGGCGCGGAGGCGGAGAAAGGAAAGGAAGAAATCAGTTACAGAGGGATACAGGACACCCTATTAAGGTAGATTCTTGAGGGGAAGTAGGGTGCCTCACTGATACCTGGCACAAGAAGTTCTTTGCTTTGCATTTTTAAGCAAAATAAGCAAGCTACAAACTAGCACAGATAATACGGTATACTTTTTGTGAAATACAGAGGATAAGATTTTAGCAATGGACATTCCTGGGTATAAAATTACTCTTACTCTCTTTATCTATATTTTATTCTTTTTATCTATGCTTTTTCAATTTCTTCAATTTTTCTAAAACAATATTTTACTACTTTTTTACATTGGAAACAGATTTTTCATTCTTTTAACATTTGCTTTTTTATTGTAAAGACATGTATTTCTCTTTTAATCTGCAGAATTCTTACAAATTACTCAATAAAGATGTGGATGGCTTGTGCCTTGTCTTTAGAGGTCTAAAGCAGTTGTAGGAAGTATCTAACCAGATCCTTCAATATATTCCCGGGGGGCTCTCAATAACATGTCAAGAATATATTTAGGAATATTTAAATTGTGTTGGATTATTCCTATGTGAAGCAGGAATGTGACCAGCTACTGAGTTCCTGAGATTCTTACCCTTCTATTGCCTTTGCACTTGCTTTTCCTGGATTTGAATCTCAAGGTGTATGACAACATTTTGGCTAAATATATGAACTAAATGATAGTGAATTAGGAATAAAATGTAGCAAATTATTAAATGTCTTACTTAGAAGATTAAACTAAAATTAATTAAAAAGATGAGCTCTGAGTTTATAATACAGTTATTTATTTATTTATATTTTTTGACACCGAGTTTTGCTCCGTCACCCAGGCTAGAGTGCATTGGGCCATCTCGGCTCACTGCAACCTCTGCCTCCTGGGTTCAAGCCATTCTCCTGCTTCAGCCTCCCGTGTAGCTGGGATTACAGGCTTGCAACACCACACCCGGCTAATTTTTGTGTTTTCAGTAGAGTCAGGGTTTTGCCATGCTGACCAGGCTAATCTGTAACTCCTGACCTCAGGTGATCCGCCCACCTTGGTCTCCCAAAGTGCTGGAATTACAGGCATGAGCAACCGCGCCCAGCCTACAATACAGTTTTGAAACCATTAAAATTAACATTCAAAGCAGGAAATGAAACTGTTTATCCAGTATGAATTAGGAACACTGTGCTAGGCACTTTACTTTCAAAACCATGTTCCATGAAACAAAAATAAACTATAATATACTGCAGGTGTTCCACAGGTGATCAGGGCAGTGGGAAGGAAGAAGTGAGAAGTTCTGTTTGAGAAACACAGTGTTGAACAAAGAAAACCAGATTTCTTGACCACAGGCCTAATGTTTTAATACAGAGTGAGAACCTTTAAGGGAACAGAAAATGCTGCATATTTCCTGACATATGTGTTCATGGAATTATCTCTTCAGAGACCTAGTTGCATTTTATAACACAAGTATTTAGGAAAGACTCATCTGTCATAATTCTTGAAACCACTCTACAAAGTAGACGGTATTATTTTTACACTGCTACAGAGAACACCAAGTATCACAGATTATGAAGTACTAGGTTCAGGGCTAGGAACTAGGTCTGACTCCAAAACCCATGTTTTGTCAACTAGTAAGAAATACACTCCAATTTTAATAATTAGAGGACTGCTTCCTGGTCTTAGTACACAGAAAACATGGGATATCTTAATTAAAATCTATATACTACTTAAACATACATTATTGCTAATATTTAAGTCTCTAAATTTAAAAATAATTTATGCATAAAAATAAATCTGTATCAAACTAGTATACGTTTCAGATTCAAATTCTCAATTAGCCAAAGTATGTACATGTGAGCAAAAACAGAAGAGCACTATTTCCAATGTAATCACAGCATAAGCACAGCAGCTCCTTTTCTCAAGGGCTTTGAAAGCTAACAACAACAAAATTACTAGTGGAGTACAGTATTCCTGAAGCCCTCAGTCTAGCTAAAAATATTATCTCTATAAAAAGGTAAACTACACGAGAGGGGCATTTTTTTTTTTTTTTTTTTTTTTAAAGAGATGGGTGCTAGCTCTGTCACCCAGGCTGGCGTGCAGTAGAGCAGCACGAATAGGGCTCACTGCATCCTCGAACTCCTGGGTTCAAGCAATCTTCTCAACTCAGCCTCCAAGAAGTATATGCCACCATGCCTGGCTAGTAATAACATTTTTAAAAAAAAACAACTGAAAGTATAAAACACTTAACTTACTTCTAATTTTCAAAATGTGACATACACAATTTCAAGTCTATGTATATTCTCGTATTGTAACTCCTGGTTTCCTACAAAATCAGTATCTTCTGACCATTCATTTTTCATTCCCTTCTCACATAATGGCAGCCTTGCTCACAGGGCATCTCCTCTAATATCCATGCTGCCAGAAGAGTGGTCCCTATCTCCATGCACCAGACCACACTAACCTAACTAACACCCAGGGAATCAGAGAAAATGAACACTCCAGTAACTCCACCAGAAATGACCCCAGTTCCTTGGGCTTAGTTAACTGTGTGCACTATAATGGCTATTAGCAATGGACACCCCAAGATGTACCACACTGCCCAGCATACAAGAAAACAAGTATAGTTACTAGACAAAGACTCAAACTTTATTCAGTTTGTTGCTTCACCAGAGGACAGAAAAGGAGTATGGGACAATAACAGTGCTATGGACACCACTAATAGCATTAAGCAGGGTGCCAGAAAGTCTCAGGTACTTGAAGATCACCATGACTTAAGGGTTTGGTGGATATACCTGTACACTTCACTATTTGTACTATTTAATATAAAAACCATGCATTTATCAAATAGTTGTTTTTCTTTTTTTTTTTTTTTTTTGTTTTGGTTTCTTAAAAAACAAATCTTAGCCGGGTGCAGGGGCTCACACCTGTAATCCTAGCACTTCGGAAGGCTAAGGCAGGAGGATTGTTTGAGCCTGAGAGTTCAATACCAGACTGGGCAATACAGTGAGACCCTGTTTCTAAAAGAAAAAAAAAAATCTTATCAGATTACAAACACGAAGAAATGAAGAATGAACTGTTAAGTAACCATTAAATTCATTGCTCTGGTTTCTTCTACTTCCACGCCTCCAGCACAGCCAAGATTTCTGTAACTAAAACTCTACCTAAGATAGTAAAAAGAATCCAAAGAAGAAAATGTTAAAACTCTCCTTTTTAGCTATTTGGGTGACTTGCTAGCCAAAGATAAAGATTCCCTTTTCCTTGTCTAGCAAAAAATAGATTCTATTTATAGAGTTAACCAGAAGTTCAGAATTCCATGACAGACAATGTTCTGGAAGTATTTTCAACAAAGTCTCTTTATTTTCTTAATAAAGACAATATTAAGTGTCACCCGAGTTCTGCTGAGAGTGGTTTCTCAGCCCTCTGATTGGGCGGTGTCTCTATATAACCACTGAAAACTTTCAAAATACTAGGGAAAGCTGAGAATCACCCCCAACACACACAATGATTGAAAAAAGGAAGAGCCAGGCGCAGTGGCTCAAGCCTGTAATCCCAGCATTTTGGGAGGCAGAGACGGGCGGATCACGACATCAGGAGATCGAGACCATCCTGGCTAACACGGTGAAACCCCGTCTCTACTAAAAAATACAAAAAAAAACTAGCCGGGCGAGGTAGTGGGCGCCTGTAGTCCCAGCTACTCGGGAGGCTGAGGCAGGAGAATGGCGTGAACCTGGGAGGCGGAGCTTGCAGTGAGCCAACAGCAGGCCACTGCACTCCAGCCTGGGTGACAGAGCGAGACTCATTCTCAAAAAAAAAAGGAAGGGGTGGAAAAAAGAAATTTGTTCACAGTAACATAACATAAAGACACATTCTGTGTCACTGAAGATTTTAATACTTCCTTTCCCCAAAATTGATAAAATAAAAGCAAGCAGACATAAAATCAGTAAGAATATGGAGGATTTGAACACACTATCAACCAGCTTGACCTAATTACCACTTATAGATCACTACACTCAACAACAAATACTCTTTTCGAGGACACACAAAACATTTACCAAGATACATAATGTACTATACCATAAAACAAGTCTCAATAGAAATAAGAGGATTTGGCCGGGCGTGGTGGCTCACGCCTGTAATCACAACACTATGGGAGGCCGAAGCGAGTGGATCACCTGAGGTGAGGAGTTCAAGACCAGCTTGGCTAATGTGACAAAAATCCATCTCTTACTAAAAACACAAAAATGGGCTGGACGTGGTGGTGCACACCTGTAGTCCCAGCTATTTGGGATGCTGAGGTAGAACTTCTTAAACCCAGGAGGCAGAGGTTGCAAAATTGAGATCACACCACTGCACTGCAGCCTGGGCCACAGAGTGAGACTCCGTTTCCAAAAAAAAAGAAATAAGAGGATTCAAATCACACAAAGTATGTCCTCAGACCATAACAGAATTAAATTACAAACCAAGAAGAGAAAATACTCAGAAATTTGGACACTAAGTAACACAATTCAAAATAACCCATAGGCTAAAGAAGAAATCAAAAGGAAATTAAGAGGTATTTCTTACATTAAGTGAAAATGAAAACATTATCAGAATCTATGAAATGCTGTTAAAGCAAAACTCAGAGGGAAATTTATAGCACTAAATGCCTAATCAGAAAAGATCTCAAAAAAGTAATCTTAGTTTCCACCTTAGAACACTAAATCTTAATAGCAAACTTAATCCAAAGTAAATGGAGGAATGAAAATATAACAATGATATGAACTATAAGAAATAAAATAAAAAAGCATAAGAACAGTCGAGAAAATCAGTGAAACCAAAAGCTGGTTCTTTAAGAAAATGAAAGCAATTAACAAATTTCTGGCCAGGCAGACTGGGTAGGGAGAGAAAACACAAATTACCATCATGAGCGATGAGTGAGGTAACGTCACTATGTATTTTTGAGGTATTAAAAAGATACAAGGGAATATTAACTAAAAAGATACAAAGGAATATTATCATGTTATACCTGTACACGTGAAAACTCAGATAAAATGGACAAATAACTGAAAAGACACAAGGTCCAAACAAGAAAAAAAAAATCTGAATAACCATGTATCTATTTTAAAAAATGAATTTATTGTTCAAAATCTTCCCATAAAAACTGCATTGGTATCTTCTCTCTTGATATTATGAAAGAAATACTACAAGTTCCTCCTAAAAAGTAAAGAAAAAAAAAAGAGGAAATACTTCCAGTCTTGATCCTACGAAGCCAGCATTTTTTATTCCAAAGCCAGGCAAAGACATTATAAGAAAACTACAGACCAATTTTCCTCATAATGTAGATACAAACATTCCAGAAAAAGGTTCAACAAATCAAATCAAATAATATATCAAAAAGATAAAACATCATGATCAAATGGGATTTATTCCAGGAACACAAACTTGGGTCAGTATTCAAAATTCAACTGATGTAATTCATTATAATTAACATTCTGAAAAAGAAAATCCATATGATCAGCACATCAGACACAGAAAATCATCTGACAATATGAAACATTCATTTTTTTTTTTTTTTTTTTTTTTGAGACGGAGTCTGGCTCTGTTGCCCAGGCTGGAGTACAGTGGCCCGATCTCGGCTCACTGCAAGCTCCGCCTCCTGGGTTTACGCCATTCTCCTGCCTCAGCCTCCTGAGTAGCTGGGACTACAGGCGCCTGCCATCTCGCCCGGCTAGTTTTTTGTATTTTTTAGTAGAGACGGGGTTTCACCGTGTAGGCCAGGATGGTCTCGAGCTCCTGACCTCGTGATCCACCCGTCTCGGCCTCCCAAAGTGCTGGGATTACAGGCTTGAGCCACCGCGCCTGGCTGAAACATTCATTCTTGATCACAATTCTCAATGAAGTAGGAATAGAGGAACATCAACTAAAAACCTACAGATAACATCAGATTTAACTATTAAAGACGAAATGTTTTCCCCCAATATCAGAAACAAGATAAGGATGTCTGCTCTCCCCATTTCTATTCTACTGTTTTGGAAGCTCTAACTAGTACAATCATGCAAAATAAATAAAAAGGCATCACTGCTGAAAAAAAAAAAGAAATAAAATTTATCTTTAGTCACAGACAAACCACAGAGATATATGTGGTTTTGCATATATATGTGTGTGTGTGTGTGTGTGTGTGCGCGCGCACGCATATATATATATATATACACAGTGGCCTATGGTTTTACATACACACATATATGTACGTGTGTGTGTGTGTGTGTGTGTGTGTGTGTGCATATACATACACACACACCACGCCTGGCTACTTTCTGTATTTTTAGTAGAGACAGGGTTTCACCATGTTGGCCAGGCTGTTCTCTAACTCTTGACCTCAGGTAATCCACCTGCCCCAGCCTCCCAAAGTGCTGGGATTATAGGCACAAGCCATCACGCCCAGCCTAGTCATATATTTTCTTGAGTGAAGTAAGAATCTGTTCAATGATTTTGATCACTTTTCTAATGGACTGTAATTTTCTTATCACTGCAGATATTCCTTATACATGTTAATACCTTCTTGGTTATACATGCTGCAATTCCGCTAATATTAACCACTTCCAAAAAGTACCTGGTAATTGTCAGAAAAGTGATTAAACCAGGAAACACACACACACGCGCGCGCGCGTGCGCGAAAGAGCTGGTAAAGTGAAAATAAAAACATGATATGCAGAGATATCAATGAAACCTTTTGATGACTTGCTTTTTTTAAAAGCACTGAGAATAGACAGCATGACTTGCTATTATGTATGTACTAATCACCACTTTTCTTCACTTAAAAAAAATTATTTAGAACATACGCAACCTATCTTTTTACTTCAACAAAAGGATATCTTTAGATTATTAAGATGTGTGACACAATGTAAGGACACAAAGGACTGCAAGAAAATCTTAAAACCTTAGTGTATTTGTTGTCAATAATATTCTTATGAACATTATTGAAATACCTCATCTACATTACAAGATAAAACAAATAGGTAAATGTCATTTAAAAAACCAAGATTTTCAATATAAAAGAGTTAAAATGTAAAAGTTTTTAAAAACTGCACAAATGATGTGTCAATGGAGGTTCATCAATTCTAACAAATGTACTACTCTGGAGGAGGATGCTGATCCTGGAGGTGGCTATGCATGCATTGTGGCAGGAAGTTCATAGGTTATCACTGTGCTTTCAATTTTGCAGTGCATCTAAAGCCGCTCATAAAAAAAAAAACAGGCTGGCAGTGGTCATTCATGCCTGTAATCCCAGCACTTTGGGAGGCCGAGGTGGGCAGATCACAAGGTCAGGAGATCAAGGCCATGCTGGCTAACACGGTGAAACCCCGTCTCTACTAAAAATAAAAAAAATTAGCCAGGCATGGTGGCACACACCTGTAGTCCAGCTACTTGGGAAGCTGAGGCAGGAGAATCGCTTGAACCTGGGAGGCAGAGCTTGCAGTGAGCTGAGATCGCGCCACTGCACACTCTAGCCTGGACGACAGAGCAAGACTCTGTCTCAAAAAAAAAAAAAAAAAGTAGTCTTTGAAAAAAGATTTATTTGTTTGCCATCAGGTTAAAAGTGCCTAGAAAGAATGTTTCTGTAAAGACGAGACTACCTACTGCATGGGGACACATAAAAGTACAGAAGGTGGTGACAACATGAAGAATCTATCAGACAAATTCAAAAGGTCAAAGTCTAAAGAGACAACTAACTAGGGTTCTAATATGAATTAAGTGCATGATGTTGTGAACAAACGAAGCATAATTCTGGAATAAAATTAAAACCACTATTTCAGATAACAAGTATCTTCTCAGTATAAGATGGCAAAAATATTGCCCAAGTTGGAAATGGATTGTCTGTCAATGATTAGTAACAATCTCTTGTAATTGGCCTTCATCAATAAAATTTTACAATCCTTCTTTAGCTAATTTAGGTTATAAAAGAAATAAGAAAATAAATTATTGCTGTAAAATTTCACAACACATTCTTTCTAAGATTTGACAGTCACATCCCTGAGCTGGGAAGAAAATGCCTGCAGGTGGTATCAATAAAAATGCTTCGATCTAAGAAAACACTACTTTCCTCATTAGTAATTTAAAGCACAATTTAAATTGCATTCACCACAGCAGAAACACTAATAATAATACTAAATATAAAAAAATCACCAGGACTAAGGACATTTTTAAAAGCACTTAGTAGCAACCAAAAATATAAACAATAATGAAGCCTCTGGCACAACTATTAAACTCCCTTGAAACTGGGAGAAATTCAAAAGCAGTCAATCAGAGAAGCTATTGTTATTTAAGAACTCTTGAATACTAGTCAATCTCTGTTATTACAGTCAAATGTTTCCTATAACAGCAATGAATGGTAGATTGCTCTAGAGGAAAAACCAGAGCAAAGGCTAATATTCCAAAAGACACAGGAGGATACCTATTTATCTAGGAAAAACCAGAGCAAAGGCTAATATTCCAAAAGACACAGGAGGATTCCTAAAGTAAGGCCTGTCTCAAAACAAAACAAAGAAACCAAGTAATGACAAAAATTACTTAAGCGTAAGATAAATATAAATGAAAACACTATTTTCCTCATTAGTAATTTAAACCACAACTTACATTCACCACAGAACACTAATAATAATAATACTATCAAAAATTATTCAATACTATCAAAAAAAGGAAAATAGTGTTTTCTTTTTATAAAATATAAAAATATAAATGGATTCAGATACCATTTTTGCAGTGAGACTACACAGATTAAAGGTGAGTTCATTGATTGAGCAACCCTGAATACCTAAAATGTTCATGTCAAGGCCAACACATAATTCTAAACCCTTGCCTACTACCAATTACTTAACAGAGATTTGTGTTTGAATTTGGGGATGTCGATTTGAATATCGGCACTGGCATTTACTACTATAACATTAAGCCAGTTACTTAACCTGTGTCGGCACTTGCCCCGACTACCTCACTCAAACTATACCTGTGTACATATTACGTACCACGTTAGTGTTTACTGTTATTCTGCCAGTAATCCAACCCACTGTGACCAATGACAGATTAACAAATGAGCAGGTCACAGTTAAGAGTATTATCTATGGCTATTTAAAACTGTAAAACTAACTGGCCCAAAGCATAATCCAATTTATTACAGTACCCCAAATAGCTATCCAGGTATGATAATTTACAGCTGGTAAATGTCAATTAAAAAATTAAAAGGCCGGGCATGGTGGCTAATGCCTGTAATCTGAGCACTTTGGGAGGCCGAGGCATGCGGATCCCTTGAGGTTAGGAGTTTGAGACCAGCCTGGCCATCATGGTGAAACCCCATCTCCACTAAAAATACAAAGGTTAGCCAAGTGTGGTGATGTGCGCCTGTAGTCCCAGCTACTCAGGAGCTAATCACTTGAATTCAGGAGGCAGAGGTTGAAGTGAACCGAGATTAGCGCCACTGCACTCCAGCCTGGGCAACAGAGCGAGACTCTGTCTCAAATAAAACAAACAAAATAAAAGGTTAACTCACCTTTTTATTAATGGCTTATTCAAACTTAAAATATTATTATAAGAGAATCAAGACTTTCAACATTCAAGTCTGATGTTACTTTTCCAAGATTACATATTAAAAACTTGCTAGGTGTTAAGGATACTACTTCCAAAGAATCCTTGTCTGTGTCTTCACAGAGTTTATAATCTTATGGGGAAGACAAATGAGAAGATGAATCACTAAAATACATTATGTTGTGTATTTGTATGTATGTAATATATAAAATATTATGTTGAGGGAGGTTTGTTCTTCTGTTCCCTGGCACAACATAAAGAAGTAGGGCATGCTTTTTACCAGTTCAAAATCTAGGCTAGTGTTTTTGAAAGGAGGGGTCTGTAATGTCCATTAGGTCCATTTGGTTAACTATCCAAACTCTCAGGGGGTGAGGGAGAAGTCTCTCTCTGGTAAAGTAGCCACCAGGTGATGGGCATCCCTGAAACATCCACAGGGCAAGAACTGAGGCATCTGGCAAACAGCAGTGAGGAACTGAGGACTGCTGACTGCCACCTGACAGAGCAAGGAAGCAGATCTTGCAGGCTAGCAAACCTTCAGATGGCTGCAGCCCTAGCTGACAGCTTGACTGCAACTTCATTAAGAGCCCCTGTTCCAGAACCAACCAGACAATTCACTCTCCAGTTCCTGACCTTCAGAAACT
This sequence comes from Piliocolobus tephrosceles, assembly GCF_002776525.5. NCBI lineage: Eukaryota > Metazoa > Chordata > Mammalia > Primates > Cercopithecidae > Piliocolobus > Piliocolobus tephrosceles. Next base: position 97,775,752 of record NC_045441.1, read on the forward strand.
TTTAAAATAAAAAATATGTTTTTTAAGTTGTTAAGATTTGCGGTAATTTCTTTTTTCTTTTTTTTTTTTTTTTTTTTTTTTGAGACGGAGTCTTGCTCTGCCACCCAGGCTGAGTGCAGTGGTGCGATCTCAGCTCACTGCAAGCTCTGCCTCCCGGGTTCGTGCCATTCTCCTACCTCAGCCTCCCCAGTAGCTGGGATTACAGGCACATGCCACCACACCCAGCTAATTTTTTTGTATTTTTGGTAGAGACGGGGTTTCACCGTGTTAGCCAGGATGGTATCGATCTCCTGACCTCATGATCCGCCTGCCTTGGCCTCCCAAATTGCTGGGATTATAGGCGTAAGCCACCGCACCTGGCCATTTGGGGTAACTTCTTACACAGCAATAGATAATACAGCTGACATGCAAACAGCACCAAAATGTTATGTGAGATAATTCTGCACTTACTATAGTAAAGTTAAAGACACTGACTACTTCATTATCCTTCTACAGAGACTCATGAAAGAAATTTCGTTGGAGGACAATGCTCTGTGGGTCTCTCATATTTCTGCCTATTTTCTGGACAGAGGCATTGACTGATGCCCTTTGTTCCAGGATTATCTTTCAAAGGTTTCTATAGTGAAAAACCTTAGAAAATAGAACTACTATATTCCTCTAGAGAAGAGGACAGGATGGTTTGCTCTCTAGGATAATAACTATCTCCCCCAGTAGCAAAGGTTAACCAGGTTTGGTTGTAGACCCCTATAAAAATTTGGGGTTTTCTAAGCCAGGAATTCCTTACTCAAATCCCCTGTGTGCATAGCATCCAGCTGGACCTGCCTCCACGTTACCCTGGTTGGAGGCAGTGGTGTGATCTCGGCTCACTGCAACCTACGCTTCCAACGTTCAAGTGTTTCTCATGCCTCGGTCTCCCCAGTAGCTGGGATTACAGGCGTGTGCCATCATGCCCGGCTGATTTTTGTAAACTGAATATAAAATTCGTCGTTGGAAATTCTCTAAGAATGCTGAATATATTATTATTCTCATCATCACATGGCACATGCTTTAAAACTGACCACACAATCCTCAGCAAATTCAACTGTATTTTACTAACAATACTCTCAGATCACTGCACAAGAAAACCAAAAATCATTACTAAGAAAATTGCTCAAAGGCCAGGCACGGTGGCTCACGCCTATAATCCCAGCACTTCGAGAGGCTGAGGCAGGCAGATCACAAGGTCAGGAGATCGAGACCACCCCGACCAATATGGTGAAACCCCATCTCGCCTAAAAATACAAAAATTAGCCAGGCGTGATGGTGTGTGCCTGTAAACCCAGCTACATGGGAGGCTGAAGCAGGAGAATCGCTTGAACCCGGGAGGCAGAAGTTGCAGTGAGCTGAGATCACGCCACTGCACTCCAGCCTAGGCGACAGAGTGAGACTCCATCTCGAACAAAAAAGAAAATCACTCAAAACCAGAAAATTAACCCACTTCTGAATGACATTTAGGTAAATAATAAAATTAAGGCAGAAATCAAGAAATTATTTGAAACTAATGAGAACAAAGATACAACATAACAATCTCTAGGACACAGCTAAGGCAGTGTTAAGAGGGAATTTTACAGCACCACAGGCTCACATCAAAAAGTTAGATCTCAAATTAACAACCTAACTTCACAACTAGAGAAACTTGACAAATAAGAGCAAACGAACACTAAAGCTAGAAGACAAGAAATAACCAAAATCAGAGCCAAACTGAAGGAAACTGAGATGTGAAAAACCATACAAAAGATCAGCAAATCCGAGGAATAGTTCTTTGAAAAAAATAAGATAGACAAGACAGCTGGCTAGACAAATGAAAACCAAAAAACAGAAAGAGAGAAAATCTAAATAAACACAACTAAGAAATGACAAATTGAGGCTGGGCACAGTGGCTCATACCTGTAACCCCAGCACTTTGGGAGGCCAAAGCAAGCGGATCACGAGGTCAGGAGATACAGACCATCCTGGTCAACATGGTGAAACCCCGTCTCTACTAAAAATACAAAAAATTAGCTGGGTGTGGTGGCGCACACCTGTAATCCCAGCTACTGGGGAGGCTAAAGCAAGAGAATCACTTGAACCCAGGAGGCAGAGGTTGCAGTGAGCCGTGACTGCACCACTGCACTCCAGCCTGGGCGACAGAGTAAGATCCTATCTCTCAAAAAAAAAAAAAAAAAAAAAAAAAAAAAGAATAAAATATCTTGGAGTACAGCTAACCAGGGAAGTGAAAGATCTCTACAATAAGAATTACAAAACACTCTCAAAGAAATCAGAGATGATACAAACGGAAAAACAGTCCATGCTCATGGACAGGAAAAATCAATATTGTTAAAACAGCTATACCGCCTGAAACAATTTATAGATTCAATGCTATTGCTATCAAACTATAAATGGCATTCTTCACAGAATTAGAAAGAACTATCTTAAAATCCATAAGGAACCAAAAAAGCCCGAATAGCCAAGGCAATCCTACGCAAAAAGAACAAAGCAGGAAGAATCATGTTACCTGACATCCAAGTATACTAAAAGGTGACAGTAACCAAAACAGCATGGTACTGATGAAAAAACAAACACAAAGACCAATGGAACAGAGTAGAGCCCAAAAACAATGCCACACACCTACAACCATCTGATCTTTGACAAAGCTGACAGAAACAAGCAATGGGGAAAGCACTTCCTATTCCCTAAGTGGTGCCGGAATTACTTGCTAGCCATATGCAGAAGACTGAAACCGGACCCCTTCCTTACACCATACACAAAAACCAAGATGGATTAAGAGTTAAATGTACAACCTAAAACTATAAAAACCCTGGAAAGGCCAGGTGCAGTGGCTCACGTCTGTAATCCTAACACGTTGTGGGGGGCGAGGCGGGCAGATCACTTGACGCTGGGAATTCGAGACCAGTCTGGCCAACATGGTGAAACCCTGTCTCTACCAAAAAAATAAAATAATTTGCTGGGTGTGGTGGCACATGCCTTTACAGCTACTGGGGAGGCTGAGGCAGGAGAATCACTTGAACCTGGGAGATGAAGGTTGCAGTAAGCCAAGATCGTGCCACTGCACTCTAGCCTCGGTGACAGAGCAAGACTGACTCCAAAAAAAAAGGCCTGGAAAATAACCTAGGAAATACCATTCTGGACATAGGACCTGGCAAAGATTTCATGACAAAAATGTCAAAAGCAATTGCAACAAAACCAAAAACTGACAAAGGGAACCTAAGAACCTCCTGAACAGCAAAATAAACTATCAACAGAGTAAACAACCTACACAATGGCAGAAGTATTTGCAAACAAAACATCTGACAAAGGTATAATATCCAGAATCTATACGGAACTTAAACACATATACAAGCAAAAAACAACCCCATTAAAGAGTGTGCAAAGGACATGAAGAGACATTTTTTTCAAAAGAAGACATACATGCGGCCAACAAGCATATAAAAATCTGCTTGACATCACTAATCATTAGAGAAATGTAAATCGAAACCACAATGAAACATCATCTCACACCAGTCAGAATGGCTATTAAAAAGTCACAAAATTAACAGATGTTGTCAAAGTTGTAGAGAAAAGTGAATGCTTATACTCTGCGGGTGGGAGTATAAATTAGTTCAGCCACTGTGGAAATCAGTGTGGCAATTCCTCAAGGAACTTTAAACAGAGTTACCATTCGACCCAGCAATTCCTTACTGTGTATACACCCAAAGGAATATAAATTGTTCTACTGTAAAGACACACGCATGCACGTGTATGTTCACTGCAACACTATTCCCAATGACAAAGGCATGGAAGCAATGCCCATCAACAGTAGACTGGATAAAGAAACCGTGGTACACATACAGCATGGAATACTATGTAGCTATAAAAAAAGAACGAGATCATGTCCGCTGCAGGAACATGGATGGAGCTGGAGGCCATTCATTACCCTTGGCAAACTAACACAGGAGCAGAAACCAAATACCTCATGTTCTCATGTATAAGTGGGAAGTAAACAATGAGAATACAGGGACACAAAGAGGGGAACAATAGACACTGGGGCACACTTGAGGATGGAGGGTGGAAGAACAGAGAGAATTAAAAAAACATCTATAGGGCACTACGCTTATTACCTGGGTGATGAAATGATCCATACACCAAACCCCCATGACACACAGTTTACCTACATAACAAACATGCACATACATGTGCCCCTGAACCTAAGATAAAAGTTAAACACACACACACACAAACACCAAATGTACGCTAAAATTCAACTGAGATGGCCAGGCGTGGGGGCTCCCGCCTGTAATCCCAGCACTTTTGAGGGCCAAGGCGGGTGGATCACTTGATGTCAGGAGTTCAAGACCAGCCTGGCCAGCATGATGAAACCCCATCTCTACTACAAACACAAAAAAATTAGCCAAGCATGGTGGCAGGTACCTGTAATCCCAGCAACTCAGGAGGCTGAGGCAGGAGAACTGCTTGAACCCAGGAGGTGGAGGCTGCAGTGAGCGGAGATCACACCACTGCACTCCAGCCTGGGCAACAAGTGCAAGATTCTGTCTCAAAAAAAAAAAAGAAATCGACTGTATACTCTAACAGCAAAAAAGAGGAAAGCCCTAACGTAAAAAAGGATACCATGAGGACAACCACAGCAGTTTAAGGTGAAATAAATAACTATGTTTGAGACTAAGAAAGAAAACAAGAATGGTACATTGAATCAGACTTCGAAGAGCCTTCAGATTTGTGCAAAACTTTTCACTTTGTTCCCCCCCCCCCCTTTTTTTTTTTTTTTGAGATGGAGTCTTGTCCTACTCCCCAGGCTGGAGTGCAGCGGCACAATCTCAGTTCACTGCAATCTCCACCTCCTGGGTTCAAGTAATTCTCCTGTCTCAGCCTCCCAAGTAGCTGGAATTACAGACGTGCACCAACATGCCCGGCTAATTTTTGTGTTATTTATTTATTTATTTATTAAGTAGAGATGGGGTTTGGCCATGTTGGCCAGGCTGGTCTAAAACTCCTAGCCTCAAGCAATCTACCTACCTTGGCCTCCCAAAGTGCTGGGATTACAGGCATGAGCCACTACGCCTGGCAAGTTTCGACTTTGTTACTTGTAAGGAAAAAATTAACAAAGTATATACTACAAGATTTCCCCTTATCTCTTACGACCAGCAGGAGGGAAAGTATACTAATAATCTAAATGTATCCCAAGTAGTACCATATAAAACACTGCGAAGAGAACTGTATAGGGAAAAAAATCATGTTTCTATTACAATATAAAATTAAAATGTGTAGTACTCAAGGCAAACTAGTAATAAAGACTGAGCTGTGATAATATTTATAAGATCCTGAGCCAAGCTATCATGGGATATGCAAACATTTAAGAAGTTAAAGTTCACTAACAGCTCCATACACTTACAAAGCTGGAAGCAAATTCTAGACAAAGAAAATTATATAAATACAAATAAGGATCTCCTCTGTTTTTATGAGTAATCTTTTTTGTCATTTTAGTGCTATAAGTTTGTAGCTGCATGAAAAATATACTGATACTGATTTTTCAGAAAAGACCCTCAAGAGTAAGAGTCCACAATGGAAATGAAAGTCACATTACTGTACAAGCCAATAACTAAAATCCTAATCTACATTCTAGAGTCTATAACACTCCAGAACCATGTCTCAACACCAAGAGTACTTTAGGACACAATTTTATTTTATTATTATTATTTTTTTTTTTTTTTGAGACGGAGTCTCGCTCTGCCGCCCAGGCTGGAGTGCAGTGGCCGGATCTCAGCTCACTGCAAGCTCCGCCTCCCGGGTTTACACCATTCTCCTGCCTCAGCCTCCCGAGTAGCTGGGACTACAGGCGCCCGCCACATCGCCCGGATAGTTTTTTGTATTTTTTAGTAGAGACGGGGTTTCACCGTGTTAGCCAGGACGGTCTCGATCTCCTGACCTCGTGATCCGCCCGTCTCGGCCTCCCAAAGTGCTGGGATTACAGGCTTGAGCCACCGCGCCCGGCCTAGAACACAATTTTAAATGCACTTGGGGATCAGTAGGAATCCTACAATTGCATAATGGTTTAACATCAGACCATAAATGGCTAGTGGGTATATTTTTGTTTGTTTCTTTTTGTTTTTTTGATACGGAGTCTCACTCTGTTGCCCAGGCTGGAATGCAGTAGCATGATCTCAGCTCACTGCAACTTCCACCTCCCAGGTTCAAGCCATTCTCCTGCCTCAGCCTCCGAGTAGCTGGGATTATAGGCATGCGCCATCATGCCTGGCTAATTTTGCATGTTTAGTAGAGGCGGGGTTTCTCCATATTAGTCAGGCTGGTCTCGAACTCCCGACCTCAGGTGATATGCCCACCTTGGCCTCCCAAAGAGCTAGGGTTACAGGTGTGAGCCACTGTGCCCTGCGTGGCTGTTTTTAAGAGGCTATATCTAGAGATTTACTTGACTCTGTAATTTGGGTAACAAGCTTTTTTGTCTCATATATACAAATACAACTAAGTGTTCAACTTCACTGAATGTATTTTAAGTATACTGATATCCTGTAAATCTCGGACTCCATAACTAAAAAGAGTTAACGTACACTATTACCAAATTTTTTTTTTTTTTTTTTGGATATGGAGTCTCTCTCTGTCGTGCAGGCTGTAGTGTAGTGGCACAATCCAGGCTCACTGCAACCTCCACTTCCCAAGTTCAAGCAATTCTCCTGCCACTAGGCCCACCTAATCTTTATTTTTATTTTTTTGTATTTTTAGTAGAGACGGGGTTTTACCATGTCGGTTAGGCTGGTCTCGAATTCCTGACCTCAAATCATCTGCCCCTCTCAGCCTCCCAAAGTGCTGGAATTATAGGCGTGAGCCACCACACCTGGTCTATTACTAACATTTTTCCTTTATTTCTTACATACATAATGCCAGACACAGCTATTTATCTCTTTAGGATATCTTGACAGAAGAATCCAAACCATTGCTTCAAAACACATGTTGTTATAAAATTTACCCTTAAATTTCTATGGAAACCAAATACATGATCTTTTAAGTCCATTTAACTGTCTAGTTAAGACGCTTAATAGTATTCTGTAAGCTAAGTGTTCCAGAGGAAGGCTACAGGTTTGATTTTTCAAGTATACTTCACATTTTTATGAAAGCAGTCTGTATGTCTATACAGGTCTCTTCCTTGATTTGGGTCGCTAGAAGCTTTTTTTTACTTTTTTCTTTTCTTTTCTTGGAAATTCCCTTCAGTGTTCAAAAGAATGATATTCCCTCAGTGCTTAAATGTATATAACAGTTTGTATGAGATGTGTATAAATGAAGGTCAGTTTGGCTGGATGTAAAATATTTGACTCACATTTTCTTTCCTTGAGTATGTTAAATGTACTTCTCTAGTGTCTTCTGGCCTAACATTTTGCTGCAAAATAAGTCATGTGGTCTTTCTGCCTAAGAATTTTACCACTTTATGTAGGCTGCAATGTGTATTGGGACTTTATGATAGTTTTTATATATTATTTCTAATTCTTTCTTGTTCTTAACCTTCTCCTTGTCTCGTGGGCAAAGGAGGCGTAGATGTTATATGAGATCATCAAAAGGGCTTTTCTCCAGAACAAAGAACATGAGGTTTAGTACATGAACTTGGATGTTGTTTGTATCTACTCAAAAACTTTGGGCTCATTTCTGGGTACTTAATTATGTTTTGGAAAAATAAATGTATAATATATTGAGTTATGAACTGAAGAAACAACTGATCTTAGAATGAGAAAGTCTTAACTGAGTCAAAGTAGAAATCAGAATCCACTTAAGACATGAGATTTATTTTAAAAGAAAAAATAAAAAAAAATAGAAAAAGAATTAAGATTTATAACTAAAAGACAAAATTCTTAGTAACTAAAAAGTTTGACAATTAAAATAACTCAGAAAACAGCTCTCTGGCTGTTTAAAACCAAAAGCCCTAATTATCCACATTCCAACCTCAAAATATAACTAAAATTAAGTTTCTTCCAAAGGTTAGGACCTATTGTTATTTTCAGGCTTCTGCTGTTCACCGAGTACAAGGGTATATTATAGCACATATCCATGCCTGACTCATAGAACTGAAAATATATTCCCAGGCGTATGTTATGCTCTCCTGTAAGAAAAAATAATAAAACATAATACACTGTAAATAATCTAAACTCTAAACTACTCTAATGACATTCTTAATTATTCTAAAAAATGAGAAAGAGAAAAAAGGTCTTAGAGACAAACTGACTACAAAAAGAGTAAGTAAAAGGTCTCTATGTAGAAAACAAAACTGATTTTTGAGCCTCATTTGAAAGCCCCACCGAGTTTTATAATCCGAGAATAATTCATGCTTTCCAGTTTAATCACCATCAGAAAGTCTAACTCATGCACCAACTTGTACATACTCCTTTGTTAGGCACCCAACATAACAATTTAGACATACTTAGTAGACTCTAGGCTTAGAAGGCTTATAATCCACACCAGATGAAAAGAGAATTAGATAAATACATGTCCTAGAAAAAGGGGTTTACTATACCTATATAACTATAACTACATATATTTGGAAGTCTGCATCTTTTTATTGATTTTATTCCCCTAGAATGTTCCCGGGCTCTGGGACGAATATGTCTTTATCAGTCAACTTTAGGTTTAATGTCTCCAAAATACAGGTTTCGTCTTGATTTATATAAGGTATTTTCAAACTACACAAATCTCTGTTTCTATGAATATTGTATCATTTGACAGTAGGAAGAGTACCCTTGCTTATAGGGTTCTTTTTTCTTTTTTAATTTTATTTCAGATTCAGGGAGTACATGTGCAGGTTTGTTATGTGTATACATTACATAATGGTGGGGTTTGGGCTTCCAGTACACCCATCAACCAAATAGTGACCATTGTACCCAATAGGTACTTTATCAGGCCACACCACCCTCCCAACTTCGCCCCTTTTGGAGTCCTCAGCATCTACTGCTTCCATCTTTAAGTCCATGTGTACCCACTGTTTAGTTCCCATTTATAAGAAAGAACATGCAGTAGCTAATTTTCAGTTTCTAAGTTTTTTCACTTAAAATAATGGCCTCCAGCTTCATCCATGTTGCTGCAGAGGAAATCATTTCATTCTTTATGGCTGCTTTATTGATTTCTTGTTGCTGTATTCTGACGGACTGTGTTCTTCAATAAAGGCTGAAACAGTATCTCCCCAACTACCTGCTCTTCTACTATCCCTTCTACTCTGATGTTCTACTATCAAGAAATGGACTCTAAATAATGGATCTGAATGAGTGTCTGATGTGCTTCTAACCAAAAAGAATGTAGTGGATGAGACTGTGTGACTTCAGAGGCTAGGTCATAAAAGGAACACAGCTTCCACTCTGGAAGGTATACATTACCTTTGGGAATTCTAAGTTGCCAGGTAGGAAGTATGACTGCTCCGAGGCCGCCATGCTGTGAGAAAGTCAAGTCATATGCAAAGGGCATGGATAGGCACTCCATAAGGATGTCCTAGTTGTTTATCTTTCTAGCCCAGGGGCCAGATGTGAGGTTTCAGTTAATTCTAGTCCCCAGCCATGAAGCCACCTCAAGCCCTTGAGATGTCTCAGTTGAGGCCCCAGATACCATGAGGCAAGCCATCCCAGCTTTATCTTTTCTAAATTCTTGATACATAAAATCACGAACAAAATTAGAAAGTGGTTTAAGGCTAAGTTTGGGGATAATTTATTATACAACAATAATCACAACGGTCTTTATTCTGCTCACCACAACAGCTATGCAAAACCCCCTCCTCAGTTCTGCAGGTAAGCTGTGCCTTCAGTCTTTAAAAGACTGATCAATTAGCTCCAAAAATCACTCATTTAATTCCTTTGTTGCTGGCCTTTCAACTCTACTCAAACCTTATCTCTTATGCCTAGAAATATGCTCAGATATGTCACATTAAAATAAATGCTTTTTCTTGCACAAATCTGACCCCACTCCCTAGAAGCTACAATCATTTCATTGCTAAATTTCACTGAATAATCTGCTGTGCTTTGCTAATATATCCTCACCTCGACATCTGCCTGACTCATCACTGGCCCCACACATGGGTCTCTAGAGAATTGCCCACAGGTAGTTCACTGTTCCTGTCAGCTTTTATCTTCCTGAAACTGAAATTTAGCTTAAACTAAATGCTATTATTAAATCCTTCCGTCTTGAAAACTCTTTTTTTTTTTTTTTTTTTTTTTTTTGAGACGGAGTCTCGCTCTGTCACCCAGGCTGGAGTGCAGTGGCACTATCTCCACTCACTGCAAACTCCGCCTCCCGGGTTCACACCATTCTCCTGCCTCAGCCTCCGGAGTAGCTGGGACTGACTACAGGCACCCGCCACAACACCCGGCTAATTTTTCTGTATTTTTAGTAGAGACGGGGTTTCACTGTGTTAGCCAGGATGGTCTCGATCTCCTGACCCGTGATCCGCCCGCCTCGGCCTCCCAAAGGGCTGGGATTACAGGTGTGAGCCACCGCGCCCAGCCAAAAACTCTTTTTTTATACCTCAGACCATATAGTCTTGGAAAGACCACCACCATCTCAGTGTGTTACCAACATAGTCAAAATTACTACTGTCCAAGGGAAGGATTTTGGTGTGGATGTCTGACGAGACACTCAGGTTTAAAGGCTCATGGTGAAAATGCATGGTGTAGTAAGCAGAGCTGAAGAGGCCATTGACAGGATCAATCAAAGGTTTAAAAACATAGGTAAAACTCTTTCAGTATAATAGAATTACAGAAGCAAGTAAGTCACAAGAAAAAGTAAACATAAAAGGGACAAAGGTGAGTAAATTATAACCAAGATATGATTGCTGGTGGGAATATACAGTGACATAGCCATCTGGGGAAATAATCTGACAGTTCCTCAAGTGGTTAAACATGGAGTTACCATATGACCCCAGCACTCCCATTCCTAGATACATACCAAAGAAATGAAAACAAATGTCCACTTTAACTCATATACAAATGTTCACAGCAGCATATTCACAACAGCCAAAAGTGAAAACAACCCAAATGTATATGAACTGCTGTGATACATCCAGAAAATGAAATATTATTAATCATGAAATGAATGAACGAATACATGGTAAAACAAGAACGAATCTTTAAAACATTGTAAGTAAAAGAAGCCAAACACAAAAAGTGACATATTGTTTGTTTATATGAAATGTCCAGAATAGAGACAAAAAGTAACGTAGTGATTGCTAAGCGTTGTGGGGGGTAAGGAGAATAGGGACTGACTGTTAATGGACAGTCATTTCTTTCGGAGAATGATGATGAAAATGTTCTGGAATTTTAAAATGGTGAGTTGCAAAATTATGTGAATATACTGAAAACCACACAATTGTACCCTTTAAAGTAGAGAATATTATGTTTGCAAATTATATCTCAATTTTTAAAAATGTATGAGGGAAAAAATAGCCTGTTTTCAATTACTGCTTCCTAGTCAACATAAACCAGACAAAAAATCCCCAACAAAATCTGGAACTTCGTTACTTCATTTCACTCTTTTCAATTCCAGGTTAAAACAGGATCCAAAACAGAGGAAAAAATTTTAACAATTCTACTGAATCCAGAACATCAACACTAAGGAGTGAAATCTGAATAACGAACTCTAAGAATACAGTCCATTTTTAAATTAGCACCAAATGGGAAATAAAAGAGAAAATATATTACTCCTAACAGGTTCTGTTTGTAAATGTTTTTAGAATACTACCTTAGATCCTAAGAAAGAATCAAACATGCCTAGGCCCTTAAAGAGAATTAGTGGATAGCCCCAACTAACAAAATGACTTGCAAGAGTGTTCCAGCTTTTAGCTGGGAGCATAAAAGGAAAAAACCCTTATGCTACAGTGAGCCTAAGGGGGTGGAGGGAGGAAGGGACAGAGAACAAGCAAAGAAGCCACCACATTAATTGTCGACATTTTCTAAACCCAGACTCCAGCTGCTGCCAAGGGACTCAGTCCTTCCCGGAAAGTTAAGGCCACACTGGGGAGAGGCCCTCACTTCATCCAGCAACTTGCACTGCGTCTAACAGCACCAGCCCCACATTCGCCCGCACCACAGCCCCCGAGTTCGCCTGCATCTACTCTATCCTGATTCTGCACGATGAATGAGGTGACCATCACAGAGTCACCTCATTTAAGAGGGTAAGATCAAGGCCCTAATTAAAGCAGGTGGTGTAAATGTTGAACCTTTTTGGCCTGGTTTGTTGGCAAACGCCCTGGCCAATGTTGATAATCGAGAGACTCATCCGTAATGTAGGGGTTGGTGGACCTGCTCCAGCAGCTGCTGCTGCTGCATCAACAGTAGGTCCTGCCCTGTCCAGGGCAGCTGCTCCAGCCGAGGAGAAGAAAGTGTAAGCAAAGAAAAAACAATCTCAGCTGGATGCAGTGGCTCACACCTGTAATCCCAGCACTTTAGGAGGCTAAGGTGGGCAAATCACTTGAAGCTAGGAGTTCTAGACAAGCCTGGCCAAAACGGTAAAGCACGGTCTCTATCAAAAATACAAAAATTAGCTAGGTATGCTGGCACATGCCTATAATCCCAGATGCTCAGGCGGCTGAGGCACAAGAATTGCTTGAACCTGGGAGGCGGAGGTTGCAGTGACTAGGTGACAGAGCCAGACTCTGTCTCCAAAAAGTAAAGAGAAAACGAAGAATCTGAGGAGTGTGATGATGGCACGGGCTTTGGTCTTTTTGTGACTAAAAGTTCTTCTATAACTCTTTTTACAAATTTTTAAAAATTAAACTGGACTTCAGGGACTAGTGGGTGAGGCCACTAGCTATAGGGGTGGTGGGCACACTGTGGCGTGATGGCCCGGGACTGCTGCAGGCATCTGAACTGGTCTCTCACCACTCTCATGCCACATAACTGTGCTCTGGCACTGAGTACAGTGGGGACGGCCCTGTGGCAGGTGCCACAGCTTTCTCTTAGTGGGTAATGGCAGCACCAGCAGCAGCAGGCCAGGAGCAGGAAGGAGGATCACAACAGATCACACCTGGGGACTCCGGTCCGGATCCTGTGCCCCCTCGGGGGACTTCCAGATCCACAAGGGCAGATTATGCAGGGGCTGACAAGTGAGGACTAGAGCCACTGACATTTGGAATGAATGCAAGTATGACCGCCCATCTATATTCAAACAGTATAAACTTTGGGTTACATAACTGAATGTATTCAGGAATGTGTCATTCAGAACAACACCACGGCTGCCATCTCGGTCCACTCCAGGTCAAAATGAACACACATCTTGGTTGCTCTCCTACCTCCCTGACTGCTATGTCTGTTTCTTGTACTTGTTCCTTTCCCTGTTGCATTCCATTAAATTTCTCAAAGGCTTGTCACTGAACAGACTCTCTGCATCCTTTTTTTTTTTTTTAAATCCACTTACGAACCATTATATGATCTGTTTTACCTATCAAATCTATAATATTTGTGTAAGGTTTGGGCACAGTCCACCAGCTGCCTTCCCTTCTGACATGAACCACAGAGTTTGGGGGTCTCAAAGACCATTCACAGGTTCAACGTGCCACACTGTTAGACTATCAGGTGTGGCCCAAGGTACCCAGATCTCTATGCCCTTGGAAGGCTCCAAGGACAAAGGCCAGATCTCTCTTCAGGCAAGGTTAAATTCTTTACTAAACCACCTGCTTGCTGATTCTTCTGATTCTCCAATTCATATTTCTAACCACCTTCTTGATATTTCCATCAATAGTCAAACTCATCAACATTTTCCCCCAAACCAACTGAGACTTCACTGTTTCTACTGATAATGCCAACATTATTTCACCTTGTTTAAAAAGTTATTTTTAATTAGTAAGCCATAATTGTATGCATGGGGTATGATGTGATGTTTTAATATATGTTACATTATTTTTTTCTATAAGGAATTGAAGCAGCTTATAAAACCACAATATAAGATATAAAATTAGAAATTGGGGCACAGAAAAAATAGCCCAGAAAAAGTAAAACAGAATAATGCTACAGTGAAGTTAGGATACAGAATGCATGCTATAAATTACTGTTCACTTGTTAGAGGTGGGCTGCACATTTGGCTCAGAGCTTTTTCATAGCCGAACAATATCCAATGCAAAAAAGAAATGACAACCACCCTGGGACACATAGGGAGACCTCATCTCTACAAACATTTTTAAAATGTGCCGGGCATGTTGACAATCCTAGCGCTTTGGGAGGCAGAAACGGGAGGATTTCTTGAGCTCAGAAGTTCAAGAACAGCCTGGGCAACATAACAAGATCCTGTCTCTATTAAAAAAAACTTAAACATCAGCCAGGCATGGTGACGCAGACCTGTAGTCTCAGCTACTCAGGAGGATAGCTTGAGCCTGGGAGGTTGAAGTAGTAGTAAGCCGTGATCACACTACGGCCCTCCAGCCTAGACAACAGAATGTGAGACTCTATCTCAGTGGGGAAGGGGAAGAAAAGCACTTTCATAATTCAGAGTACACTAAAATAAATGATGCCCAGAAGGTACTATTCTTATTATTATTCCAGGACTTAGAAGTGTGTGGGTTTTTTGGTCACTGCTCTCCATACTCAACAGACTACCGAATAACAAAGACAGTACCTCCATGACATTGTTTGCTTTTGTCTGCTCCTTGTATCTTTTCTCTCTTTAATGTCAATCATCTACAATTTCAAATTAAGCTTCCTTAAATATAGCACTTCCCTCTTTAAAACCTACACTGGTTCCTTTTATCCTTTTGTTAAAACACTTTAGAAAAAAAAAAAAAAAGAGATGAAGTTTACTATGTTGCCCAGGCTGTCTCGAACTCCTAAGATCGAGTGATCCTTCTGCTTTGGCCTCCCAGAGTGCTAGGATTACAGGTGTGAGCCACCATGCCTAGCCCACTGATTCCTTTTAAAAGCACGACTTCTGCTTCTGCTTTTTTTTTTTTTTTTAATTTCCATAAGTTTTGGGGGAACAGGCTGTGTTTGGTTACATAAGTAAGTTCCTTAGTGGTGATCTGTGAGATTCTGGTACACCCATCACCCAAAAAGTATACACTGAACCCAGTGTGTACTTGTGTCCCTCATCCTTTTCCTACCCTTTCCCCCTGAATCCCCAAAGTCCACAGTGTCATTCTTATGCCTTTGTATCCTCATAGCTTAGCTCCCACTTATGAGTAAGAGAACATGGGATGTTTGGTTTTCCATTACTGAGTTACTTCAATTAGAATAATAGTCTCCAATCCTATCCAGGTTGCTGCAAAATTCATTCATTTTTATGGCTGAGAAGTATTCCACACACACCATAGTTTCTTTATCCACTCATTGACTGATGGACATTTGGGTTGGTTCCACATTTTTGCAATTGTGAATTGTACTGCTATAAACATGCGTGAACAAGTATCTTTTTTGTATAATGACTTCTTTTCCTCTAGGTAGATAGTCAGTAGTGGGACTGCTGGGTCAAATAGTAGTTCTACTTTTAGTTCTTTACAGAATCTCCACACTGGTTTCCATAGTGGCTGTACTAGTGTACATTCCCAGCAGCAGTGTAGAAGTGTTCCCTTTTCACTGCATCCATGCTAACTTCTGTTATTTTTTGATTATGGCCATTCTTGCACGAGTAAGGTGGTATCGCATTGTGGTTTTGATTTGCATTTCCCTGATCATTAGTGATGTTGAGCCTTTTTTCACATGTTTATTGGTCATTTGTATATCTTCTTTGGAGAATTGTCTATTCATGTCCTTAGCCCACTTTTTCATGGGATTGTTTTTGTTTTTGTCTTTTTTTTTTCCTTGCTAATTTGAGTTCATTGTAGTTTCTGGATATTAGTCCTTTGTCAGACTGTGAAGATTTTCTCCTACTCTTTCGGTTGTCTGTTTGCTCTGCTGACTCTTCCTTTTGCTGTGTAAACGCTCTTTAGTTTAATTAAGTCCTAGGTATTTAACTTTGTTTTTAATCACATTTGCATTTAGGTTCTTGATCATGAAATCCTTGCCTAAGCCAATGTCTAGATTTTTCCGATGTTACCTTCTATTTTATAGTTTCAGGTCTTAGATTTAAGTCCTCGATCCATCCTGAGTTGATTTTCGTTTAAGGCGAGAAACAAGAATCCAGTTTCATTCTCCTACATGTGGCTAGCCAATTATCCCAGCACCATTTGTTGAACAGGGTGTCTTCTCCCCACTTTATGTTTTTGTCTGCTTTGTCAAAGATCAGTTGGCTGTAAGTATTTGGGTTTATTTCTGGGTTCTCTATTCTGTTCCAGTAGTTTATGTGCCTATTTTTATACCAGTACCATGCTGTTTTGGTGACTATGGTCTTACAGTATAGTCTGAAATCAGGTAATGTGATGCCTTCAGATTTTTTCTTTTTGCTTAGTCTTGCTTTGACTATGCAGACTCTTTTTTGGTTCCACATGAATTTTAGGACTGTTTTTTCTAGTTCTGCGAAGAATGACGGTAGTATTTTGATGACAATTGCACTGAATTTGTAGACTGCTTTCGGCAGCATGGTCATTTTTACAATATTGATTCTACCCTCCCATGAACATGGGATGTGTTTCCATTTGTTTGTGTCATCTATGATTTCTTTCAGCAGTAAAAGCACATATTCTTCTATATTTACAAAGAAATATATGCTCAATGCAGAAAACAAAACCAAGACAAAGAGGTAAAGAAGACAAAAACCAAAACTCTACAATCCAGATGTAACTAGCTACTATCAATGTTTTTTAAAATTCAGATTTACATACAATGAAAGTCAAAGGTCTTATGTGTACGATTCCCTGCTTTTTGACAAATATATATACTCTAATCAATATAGAACATTTTCCCAAAACCTCACTCTGCAAATTCCTTCCCAGTCACATTCTTTGTCAGGTAAATGTATTGCAAAGAGCTTCTCCCAGTCTGAAGCTGATCTTCTCATTTTCAAAAATGTCTTTTAATGAGGAAAAGTTTTTAATTTTGATTAAGTTCAATGAATTTATTTTATAATTAATGTTTCTTATATGCTCGCTAATAAATCCTACCCTATCCCCAAGATTGTGAAGATATTCTCTTACTTTTTGTTAGAAACTTTACAGTTTTAACTTTATATTTAAATATATGATCCATCTCAACCTGATAAAGGTATCTAAAAAAAACTACACATTCACTGTAATATTAGAAACAAGACAAGCAGGGTCTATTCTTACCACTTCTATTCAACCTCATGCATAAAAGAAGGAGGCAAAAAAGAATAATAATTTATAAAGAATCATAAGGAAGAAGAAAACCCTCTATTTGCACTGAAATGATGAAATGATTGTGTGTAGAGAAAACGCAGAGAAATTTACACAGGCACAAACACTAATAAATAAGCAAAAAGCACAGTTACAGGCCATGTGGTCGGTGCATAAGAATCAGTTACACTTCTATAACCCATCAAAATACAATTGTCATTTATAATAGCATTTTTAAAAGTCAAAAAAAGATTAAATATGAGCCAGACCTCCACACCAAAAACTACAAAACATTTCTGAGAACAATAAAGATCTAAATAAACAGACACAATACCATGTTAATGGATTGGAAGATTCAATATTATTAAGGCATATCTAAAATTTATAATGTATAAGCTGACTCTGAATTTATACACAGATGCAAAGGATCTAGACAGGTCAAAACAATCCTGGAAGAGAAGCACAAAGCTGGAGGACTGACACTACCCATTCAAGGCGTGCTATACAAAGCTATAGTAACCAGACCCTTAGAGCAAGCATTGACCAACAGAGGGATGGAGCAGGTGGAGTCCACAAACAAACCCCCATACATTCTGTCTACTGATGGACAAAGGCAGGCAAATCAACAGGTCGGGGGAGAAGTCTTCTCAATAAATGGTGCTGCAGCAACTAGATAAAAGTGTATTTCAAAAAACTACCCCAGGTTTACCCCCTACTGCTGACATTTTGGCACTCTCTTTTGCTAAATATGTTTTTATTTTTTATTTTTATTTTTTTGAGATGGAGTCTCACTCTTTCACCCAGGCTGGAGTGCAGTGGCGCAATCTCAACTCACTGCAACCTCCACCCTCCCAGGTTGAAGTTATTCTCCTGCCTCAGCCTCCCGAGTAGCTGGGACTACAGGTACGTGCCACCATGCCTGGCTAATTTTTTGTATTTTTAGTAGAGACAGGGTTTCACTACGTTGGCCAGGATGGCCTCAATCTCCTGACCTCGTGATCCACCCACCTCCGCCTCCCAAAGTGCTGGGATTACAGTTGTTGAGTCACCGTGCCTGGCCTGGTAAAAATGTTTTTTAAAAAGAGGAGAGATCATAACACCAGGATTCTGTTTCTACTTTGCTTTCTTTTGGTTTTCTGTGGGGATTTTTGGTAATATTTTGAACTGATGCTTTAAAGTTACTTCACCACAAATTTCTCACACTCATCTCTGTCCTCTACAAGATGCTCCCGAACTGCTTTTAAACCTAATCTTCTACCATCAATTTTTAGTTTCCCCATTTGTTAGGAAAACACAAGCAATTAGGGCTTCTCACACCTTGCTCTGCCTCCAGGATTTAGTCTGAGAAGTGCCTCATACTCTCAACATCATCCTATATTCTTTACTGACAAAGCCCCTTTCAGTTTTTTATAACATCACTTCTGATTCCTGTATTCAAATATAACCTTCTTCCTTTTAAGTCCTCACATATCTTCCCTTTTCTCACTTATTATTAATGAACCACACTTAGAAAGATGAAAAAAAGCTATTTGAGCAGTCTATTCATTCAGTCACTATTCAGCAGGCCACAGATTGTTCTACTGGGGAGACAGGGAAGCTAGACAGGTCAAGGCTCTGCCCTTATGTAGCTGATATTCTAGTGGCAAAGTCTACGAGGCCATAATCTAGAAAGTAGGGCTGTTTCTCATTTACCTCTATGTGCCCTGTAGTAAAGTACAACGTTTTGCATATCGTCAAGCCTCAATGAATAAACCATGAATTCACCTGTCATGCTATTTAAAGCTTATATCATAAATATCCTTGTCAATTTAACGCACCAACAGATCAGGAGTCAGAAACTCCTTGGTCTCCATAAAAGAAATGTCATGAGGCCTTATGTAATAGGTTCAAGAGCATCTATTGCTTTGCTCTTGTAGATAGACAGGGTTTCTTTTTAAGGCTTGAAGTAAGCCAAATTAAGCCAACTAATAAATGAAAAGCATAATGAATTAAGTATCTGTGCAGCATTAATGATTTTAAGTGAAAGAACTGTGAATGAAGAAAGGTTATCTTTATATCAAAAGGAACAGATATAAAATACTTGAGCCACATGACACCATTTTAATAGAGAAAAACAGGCATTTCTAAGGCAGAGATTTTCCATCTGGGCACTACTGACACTAGGAGCTGAATAATTTCTGTTATGGGTAACTGTCCTGTGCATTCTGGGATGTTTAGCAGCATCCCTGACTCTGCCCAATAGATGCCAGTACCAGCCTCAGTTACGGCAACCAAATGTCTCCAAACATTCAAAATTGGACTCCCGGGGGTCCAAACTGCACCCAGTGAAGAACCTCTGATATAAGACAGCCAACATTACTTGGCTGTACAAATACTTCTTCTGTTATTCTTTTTACTGTACAAATATCAATTCTAAAACAGCTTTAAGGTTCTCTGCTTTTTTCCCTTAAAAAACAAAACAGGGTAGGCACAGCGACTCACACCTGTTATCCCTGCACTTGGGGAGGCTGAGGCAGGCAGATCACTTGAGGACAGCAGTTCAAGACCAGCATGGCCAACATGGTGAAACCTCATCTCTACTAAAAATACAAAAATTAGCTGGGCATGGTGGTGCATGCCTGTAATCCAAGCTACTCAGGAGGCTGAGACAGAAGAATTGTATGTACCCGGGAGGTAGAGGTTGCAGTGAGCAGGGATTACAGCATTGCACTCCAACCTGGGTGACAAGAGTGAAACTACGTCTCCAAAAAAAAAAAAAAAATGAAGCTGTAAAAAAAATAAAATAAAAAAAGTCATAGACTCGGAGGATTGGGGGGCAGGCAGGGAAGGAGAAAGGGAGGATGGATGCCAATGCCAGCGAATAGCCACCAACAGTAAATTTTGTGAGTTATTAAAATTCAACCAGACTACAGTTTTCACAGATGGAAAACAGACACACCTGGGTAAAGGCAATCTGTATATAGGAAGGAACGCATCGACATGTTTCTAGAGTGTGTAATTATAATATTTTATGCTGTATTTTGAACAAAATATTGCCCCTAAGGTTTTACAGGTATGAAATGTATGCCACTCAAATGGGTGTGAGAGATAAGTACTCTGGAGCACTATGGATGATTTTAAGAAAATGTGAGGCAGAAACAAAGGCCCTATATTCTGATTATCCAGTCAGCATGCCAGCCTGCTCATGCTGACATGCCTTCCCAGATCCATACGAACATCAACACTCTACCTATTCCTTACTTGCTGTACAACACTAGAGAAAATGCCTTTATAAACGAACAATACGTACCGCATTGTAGATGGCTCAAATGCAGTGGAGTTAACAAACTACAGGGCCTTGACCAAAGGGAACCTTTCAGACTAGAGAGGAGGAGATACATGAACAAAGAAATAAATGTACAATTCCACACTATAAGTTGGGAATGGGGAGAGAAATAAATGTACAAGTCCACACTATAAGTTGGGAATGGGGAGGACAATACTGCGGGTAATAAAGGAAAGGGTCTGACTAGAGGTTGAATATAGGCATTTCTAAGGAAATGACATGTTTCATACCAAGTCAGACCACAGCTATTGATGTCTCCAGAAATAATCCAAGAGATGAAAACTGTACAAAGGTGCCAACTTATCTAAGAATGATTTAAGAGAGCAACAAAACTCATGTCTGAGGACAGCGAGTACAGGCAGCCTGATATTGCAAGGCGATGTTCCTAGAGTCACCATTTAGTACATCCTTGTAGCAGGTATATGCTAAGGGTTCTGGAAAAAGAACATAAGGTAGTTCAAAGCAATGATCCCGCTTACATTGCAAGTATAGTATGAAGGGTGGCTTCATGTGGTTGTATCCTTGGAGTTTTAGAAAAATGATACACGCAGACCTTACAATGGAGCAGACTTTAGTGTTCAATGTGCAGAAAAATCACCTGACGAATTTGTTAAATATTTGGAGTCCTAAGTCCCACTCCCAAGGATTCCAATTCAGGGGTTTACAGTGCAGCCTAGGAACGTTTACCAGGCACCCCCTACTGCCTCTGAAAACCCCACATGAAACACAAATGTTCCCACAAGAGGAGGTCTGGCTGTGACACAGGTTTTTTTGCTAAAACTCATGAAACAAGCATGTATTACACAAGGCCTCCTGACAGTGTTTGTTTACAGGCTGACCCTGTCCCTGATCCTGGTAATCCCCAGGGCTTGGAAGCAGAATCTGAATAAACTGCACAGCCTGCTACTACAGCTTGTGCCCAGACAACAGAACAGAGGTGATATGTAAAAAAGATAAGCCGTGCTGACAGCTCTCTCTGCAGAGGTTAAGGAAACACACCCAACATGAGACATGGTCACGGAGCTAAGGGAGCCAGCACTGATGGGTATAGCATGAACTACAGATGGGAACACACCGAAAGAAGAACAATAGGACAGAAGAAGAGTGAAATTCATATTTCTTAAGAGCCTCGTATCAGATACTGTTATGAACTTCATGTATTTCATTTAAATCCTCATAAAAATCTTAGGTATTAACATTAACATAATTATATCATAGATGAAAAACCAAACGCTAAAGAGAAAAGAATCTGTCCAAGAAGACGGAGCTACAAAGCAACACAGCCAGGTTTTGAAGCAAGGCTCAGGAACCAGTCCATAATGCCGCAATCTTCTTGGAGATCTAAGATAACGCGGGTAGGAACACAGCTCTGAGGAAATGAAGAGTCCCACTCCAGAGAGAATACCAAGGCAAGCTAAGTATGCAAGAGCAATGAACAATGCTTTTGCAAAATCAGAACTTTAAATATGGATCCTTTTATTAAAACAGCTGAGGGTTCATACATTTTAAATAAGGGAAACTTGTACAGATGAGGTAAAAAGTTAAGATGTAATCTAGCTAATCATATACGATGAAGGCTTGCTGCAGCTCTTGCTGAGTAGTGGGATCACAGCTGACTTCTGCCGTCCAAACCCAGTGTCTACGTTTCCTGTGATGAGCAAATTTTACTTTTAAAAAGAAATATATGTGATGTCTTTTGTTGCTGATTTTTTTTTAATCGTATTTTGAGGAAACTGAGAAGTAGCTGAGGGCAGAGACTCTCCAGGAATGAAGTCAATGAAAACAAGAGGAAGAGCTGAAATATCAGAAGACAAATGATACCTCAGATTACTTAACACACACCATGAGCCTGGGAAAGCTCTCTCTCCCCTTCCCATCCTGGACTATTCAATCCCAAGCCATGAGGCAGGGCCAATCAACAAAGGATGTCAGACCACAACTTAGGTGAGGAGGGAAGGGAGAGACATAGTGATGGCCACTGGTGACTCATACCATACAGGGAAATCAGTCAACTAAGTCAACGCAATGAGGATGGGGAGAGCCCAGACTCTTCCTACCAGAGAAAGAAACCACAAAGATGGAAAGGAAGAAAACTGGGCTGAATCTTCTGGTACTAGATGTATCAGATTAATAAACTCATGGCTTTCAACACACACGTAAATATATAAATTAATATAAACATAAAGGAAGCAGGTGCATATGTGTGTGTTCCTAGCTCTGTATTGAGATCTGAAAGTGACAAGCCAAAAGTAATAAGCACACCTAATGTCCAGGTCTAGCTTTCTAAATATTATTATTATTATTTTTTTTTTTTGAGACGGAGTCTCGCTCTGTTGCCCAGGCTGGAGTGCAGTGGTGCGATCTTGGCTCACTGCAACCTCCGCCTCCTGGGTTCACGCCATTCTCCTGCCTCAGCCTCCTGAGTAGCTGGGACTACAGGCGTCTACCACCACGCCCGGCTAATTTTTTGTATTTTTAGTAGAGATGGGGTTTCACAGTGTTAGCCAGGATGGTCTTGATATCCTGACCTCATGATCCACCCGCCTTGGCCTCCCAAAGTGCTAGGATTACAGGCGGGAGCCACCGTGCCCAGCCTATTGTTTAATTTTTAAAAGAGCAGGATTCTCTGTGGAAAGAGTAGACTCCCAGGCTGAGATAGGAAAAATACAAGATGAACCTGGTATATCCTACTGCACTTGAAGGTAAAGAAATGATCAAAGGGCCGGGCACGGTGGCTCACACCAGTAATGCCAATACTTTGGGAGGCTGAGGCAGGAGAATTACTTGAGGTCAGGAGTTCAAGACCAGCCTGGTCAACATGGTGAAATCCTATCTCTACTAAAAATACAAAGGTTAACCAGGAATGGTGGCATGAGCCTGTAGTCTCAGCTACTCAGGAGGCTGAGGCATGAGAATTGCTTGAACCCAGGAGGTGGAGGTTGCAGTCACACCGAGATCACACCACTGCACTACAGCCTGGGCGACAGAGCAAGACTTCATCTCAAAACAAAACAAAAAAAGAAACGATCAAAGAATGATTGAGGCATTTCAAAAGGACACAGAACCAATCTGAAGGGGCTCCTAAGATCCAAATTTGGGATAATGTAAGCATCAAAACATATAAGGAGAGTAACTGATTATAACCCACTGAATAACACAGAGATCCATGAATTAATCAGTCCATCTAAGACAGAAAGCCAGCCCAGGGTGGGGGCAGGGACAGGGATAAATATTTGAATGGGTTATATATGTAGTCTCAAAGTAACTCTCAACAACATACTACTAGGGGAAAAGAATAGCTGCCAGAGATATCTGGCAGACATAATCTTGATCAAGTGAAGGCAGCAACTCCAATGGAATAAATCAAACCTGTGTACCATCTGACAGGATTTAATGCAAAAAGACAACATCACTACTGTGGCTACAAATTGAGAAACATACAAAATAACTGGTCTACAATCTTAAAAAATGTCAAGGAAATGAAAGCCAGGAAAACATTGAGGAACTGTTCCAAATTAAAAGAAATTACAGAAACAAGAAAACAAAATATGCGATTCTGCCACAGATTCATTACATATAACAGACAACACTGGGCAACTGGCAGTACCTGATAAGCCCGAGAACTGAACAGTAGTGAAGTATCAGTGCTAAATGCCTGATCTTGATGGCTGTATTTTGATTTATAGGAGAATGTACTTGATTGTAGGTAAAATGTACTAAAGTATTCAGGGATGATAAAATACCATATTAGTAATTTTACCTCAACCAGTCCTGGCAGAGGGTGAGGGGACTTATCTCTTTATCCGAGAACAAAAAAATGATATAAGGCCACAGGTCTTATTCCAGACATTCCCCATCAATTCCTTGGACTCCCTGAATATGTATATGTCAGTAATCTTATACAAACTGTTGTGGAATATACCACAAAATTCATAGAAGGGCATCTGTCACATGTAATGCTAACTAAAGATACAAGTTACTTACCAAATTCGGGAGGCTGGCATGGGCATAAGGAGAGAACCTTACTGTCTCTAATGACCTTAATAATGATGCTGACTTTAATACTCTATGAAATTTAGAGTTCAGTGAATGTTACCTAGAATCAGCCCTGGCTGTGGAATACTTTATTCTGAGCCCTTTATTTGGGGTTTGGATGTCCGCTGTGCTGGTTCCCAGAGATAGTAAGGGGATGAGAGCATTAGTTACATCTACTGACCCAAATACTTAAGATCCAGATGAGTGAGACAGTTTTCATTCCTGCTTGGTAGAGCCTATTTGCTGAGGGGAATAGCTCTTAAGGAATGGTTCTAGCCAGACCCTATCTCTACCAAAAAAAAAAAAAAACTTTTAATTAACCAGGGGTGGTGACACATGCCTGCAGTTCCAATTTCTCAGGAGGCTGAGGTGGGAGGACTGCTCAAGCCCAGGACTCAGGAGGCTGAGATGGGAGGATTGCTCAGGCCCAGGAGGTTGAGGCTTCAGTGAGCTGTGATCATGCACTGCACTCCGGCCTGGGCAACAGAACAAGACTCGGTCTCAAAAAAAAGAAAAAACAAGGAAAGAAAAAAGGCGGTTTCCTACAGATGAACCTAATGCTGGGCCTCAGCAGCAAAATCGAAGACAGTATAAGAAATGCAGAATAAAGGGAGGACGGAAAACACCTTCCTGTTACCTTTCAAACTGGCTCTATCTTTTACTAGACTGCATAGACCTTTGGGGTCATAACCACTATTCAGACAAATGCTAAGTAAGATCTACTCTCTCTTTTCTAAGGAAAACACTGATTCTCTGTGTAAGTATGTGCACCTATGAAAGAATCAGGTTAGAGTAGATCAGTTCCTACACTTTTGGAGCACAGTAACTTTCTCTTCCTCTTAGCAGGTAACTAAATGTACACGGTTCCTGAACCAACACACAAACGACCTACACCCACTAGATAAATGATGAATTAAGATACACATACCCCAAAATTCATTAGTGCTTTATGTCCTGAACATATCTGCATTTTCTGCCATGTATTCTAATGCTATATAGAATCTGATTTACAGTTTTAAAAATCTGCAGCAAATAAATTCATCTCACCCACTGCTCAGGAGCTCCAAATTCCTGAAAACTAATGTCCAAATCAGTAAGTTAAGTGACAACGAAGCAGCTGAATAAATAGTCATTTCTCTTTCTCCTAGATTCTCAGAATTGGGTCTACACAAAGCATGGTGTCTAGACCATATTGTTGTTAATATTCATCACACAACATGCTTGCCCTTTAGGAGTTTAACTCTTGGTCTTTACAAAGCATCAGTACAAGAACACTCCACTTGAATAGTTTCTATGTCTTCCGTGAAATCATAGCTGATAACATAACCCACTACATCATACAATGGCAGAGCCCCACAGAATGTCTTTTTCGTTAAGTACAATGCCAGGAAAGAATCTTTCTCTGTAAACAAATGTGCATGCTTGCTTCCCACAGACAATGAATGCTATGTAATTCAATGCTATACAGAGAAAGGGATAGTTTTCTTTTATCCTTAGCAGTCAGAAAACAGAAAGTCAAATACAGTACACAAGAATTATCATCAGTTCCCCTCAGAAGCCTGGTACACTTTCTCCTCTCTATGTTCTTTTATTATTTTTATTTTTTTATTGTACTTTATTTTTTTGAGACAAGATCTGGTTCTGCCACCCAGGCTGGACTGTAGCAGCACAATCTCAGCTTACTGAAACCTCTGCTTCTAGGCTCAAGCGTTCCTCCCACCTCAGGCTCCCAAGTGCCTAGGACTACAGGACCTTACCACCATGCCCAGCTAATTTTTTGCACTTTTTGTAGAGACCGTGTCTCACCACGTTGCCCAGGCTGGTCCTGAACTCCTGAACTCAAGCGATCTGCCCCCTCTCGACCTCCCAAAGTGCTGGGATCACAGGCTTGAGCTACCACACTGGCCCAGTGCTCTTTTTAGATGGTTTATTATGTCCTCTAACTGTCCTGCTGTATACTATCTTTAATTCTAACAGGTTTAAGTCCTTTTGAAAGTACCTGGAATATGTATGTCCAAATATATGTATTTTCTATCTCTTACAATCACTTAAATTTTCTGATATCAGTTTCTACGCAATGGCCTAAGAATTTAAAACGATAATGACACAGGAGGCTAAATTAATGAAGACTAAGCAATTTGCATCACTACCTTGTCCCTTTGTCCATTCCCCCAACAAATTACCACATAGCCCAGTGGGGAAGGCAAGCCCCACACCAACATGTTCGGCATGTCACCTTTGCAGTAGTCCGCAGGGTCCTCTTGTTCCTCATCATCTGATCCCAGGATCTCCTCCTCTGGCTCCGGGGGTGTGGGGTCTGGCAAAGGTGGTGGTGGTGGCGGTGGTGGTGGAGGAGGAGGAACTAAAGGAGCTTTCTGTTGCGGCTCCGGCCTGAAAGAGCAAAGAGAAAATTGCTATTTACTTAGAAGTACATCTTGCAATATGGATGCATGTGAGCATTTCTTAATATGGGGGAAAAACAAAACTTGTCACATACTAAGAAGAAATGCCATTTAATGTCATTTCACCCATTTTAGTTGAATTCAAGTAAGTTTCAACATACAGGCCAGGCCAAAAAAAAAATCTGCCCTTATAAGCTAAGGAATTTTTTTTTTAGGTATCTTTTCACTTAGAGCTTCAAGAACTACCAATGTTGTGAAATTTCAGTGCTCCACTTAAGTCCTACCAATCTTGGGAAATTTAAGTGAAATGAAAGCATATTCCATGGTACACAGCCTTATTGGTTAGAAAACATCACAAAGATTATAAAAAGACAGGTGCAAGCAGCACTCAACTTTTGAAAGCTTATTTCCTGTTATTTGAAAATCAGAATTCTTTTCCCATAGAAATAGTAGCAATGACGTTAGGTTTCAGTAACTCATAAAAGCTGATTAATATACACTGTAGCTAAAATATACAAGATTGCCAGAAAGATTCTTGTACTTCTATAAGGCCTGTTAGAAGTAGTTCTGAATGTATTCTGAAAGTGGTGTGTGGGTGTGGGTGTGGGTGTGGGTGTGTGTGTGTGTGTGTGTGTGTGTGTGTGTGTGTCTGTCTGATTGATTGATTGACTGAGATTATTCCCTTTCAGGGCTCTATGAGGAGAATGGTTCATAATGGAATTCACTTACTATTTCTAACCATGCCCCAATGGGGGGAAATAGGACCCTACAGTCTCAACCTGGATGCCAGAAGCACTTCTCTCCTTTAAGCTATCCTACTAATAAAACTGCCACTGAATGCGTGAGCTGAAGATGACGGCTGCTGTGGAAAGGCTGCTTCAAGGGTCAGTTGCCCAACATCTGAGTGCCTTTCCTTGGGGCATTTCTTCCACTGCAGCCCTCAGGCCTGCTACATCCGGAAGAACGAGCTTGACAAAAATATTGTGGTCTGGTTCTGGTCAAGCAAAATTCTTTAGCACCAGTTCCTCATACTATGCAACTGCTGTCACCCAGCATGCGCCCTATTTTAAGGGTATAGCCGTTGTCAATGGAGAGTTCCAAGACCTAAGCCCTAGTTGTTGAGAGCAGGTGGAATCTTGGTGTTATTGCTAGATTTTCTTTTAGAACACTTGCTCTCTGCCCAGTGGAAGACTGATTCTGGATCCTTTCTCTCCTCACTGTAGCACAGCCTGGGGCATACAGTCAAAGCTCACTCTTCAGCCCTGGAATCTTGAGAAGGTCAGGGTCACAGCAATACAAGTTCATCTGTAGCTGCCACTAAGAGACAGGCCAAAAGAGCTGCCTCAACCACTGCTTTTTTTTTTTTTTTTGAGACGGAGTCTTGGTCTCGCCCCGGCTGGAGTGCAGTGGCGCAATCTCGGCTCACTGCAAGCTCTGCCTCCTGGGTTCACGCCATTCTTCTGCCTCAGCCTCCCAAGTAGCTGGGATCACAGGCACCTGCCACCATGCCCAGCTAATTTTTTGTATTTTTAGTAGAGACGGGGTTTCACCATGTTAGCCAGGATGGTCTTGATCTCCTGATCTCATGATCTGCCTGTCTTGGCCTCCCAAAGTGCTGCAATTACAGGCGTGAGCCAACGCGCCTGGCCGCCAACCACTGCCTCTTCTAACCTGGGCCTCTAAACCCTTGTCCAATCTGAGAGCCCCCAACACAACCACTAATGTACATGGCTTGCCAACAAAAAAACCCACATGGCCACAACTGAAGGAAGGAGTAGGAATAGAAGGCAGCAGAAATACCCAACATTATGAGGAAGGGGTGGGGATCACACACAATAGGTCAACTTAACGGTGAATAATCAAAGGTATGAATATCTTTAGCAGGACAACTAAAGAATATTTATAAGCTGAAAATGTATTGATTGCTGTTACCCAGTTCCCTGGGTAACAGACATCAGGACTGTGGTGGTGATAACACTCCGAGTTAATCACTCTCTTTCAAGAGTCCTGAAAGAGAATAATACTCATTCATTCTCTCTCTCTCTCTCCCTCTCTCCCTCTCTCTCTCACACACACATCACTTCCAGATTACATTCAAAACTTCCAACAGGCCTCACAAAAGTACAAGAATCTTTCTGGAAGCCATGTAAATGCTCATTTCGTTTTAACATATGTGCCCTCACTGAAAGTAGAATGGCCCCAGGCAAAAGAGATTTCTAAAGGAGGAAAGGCAGGCAAGGAACTTCCCCAGCCGGAGGAAAAGGTTTGAGATGACGTCCAAAAGAAGCACAACCCACTCCTTCGGGGTGTGGGCAGAATCAATTTGTCTGACACATTTCCTCAATCAGAAATACTTTGAAAGCTAGCTGTTTCTTCCTAACTCAGAAACTTTATATAAAAAATGAGTGCATTCTCTAAAACACACACACACACACACACACACATACACACACAGAGAGTGTGCTGTAGAAACTACTTGAAGAAAAGACAAGAAATGATGGCTCTTGTTCTGCCAGTGCAGGGCACTACTGTGCTTGGCACAGTGGATTCTTGGACTGGACAATTCACTGCTGTGGGGCTGTCATGTGCACTGTGGGATGCTTTTCACCATCGCTGGCCTCCAGCCACTATATGTCAGTAGAACACAGCCCCCCACCCCCACCCCACCACCCAGCTGTGGCCATCAAAAATGTGTCTAGACAATGACAAATGTGTGTGTGTTGCGGGAGGAGGGGAAACATGCCCATTGAGACCCACTGCACTAGTAGCATTTTCTATATATGGCTTTACCTAAATGGAGTAGAGTGCAATATGGAGAAGAGATTCTAATTTTCACGGACCATTCTCTCTCAATTGAGAGGTTCCAGCACCTTCATTATAATGTCTCTCTCACTTATTCTTTACCGACTTGCTGAGCTGCCCACATGGCTCAGACCCTCAAAATTCTCAGACCCTGCAGTCTAAGTGTGTAGGCACTTCTCATTCCTACAGTGAGGGCCACACTGAATAGGCAGACAGAAAGCTTCTCAAAAGCCAGCTCTACCAAATGAAAAGTGGTAACCTTAAGTATAGAGGAGGTTTAGTAATGCTGATTAATAGTTCAACTGGCCGTCGTATCAAAACATCTAGAACTGTGCTGCCCAATACAGTAGCCACCAGCCACATTGGGATATCAGGCACATGAAGTAGCTAGTTCAAACTGAGATGTACTAGAAGTATAAAATACATATTAGATTCCCAAGACTCAGTAACCAAAAGAGTAAAAATATTTTATTAATAATTTTCTACTTGCTAGATATTAAAATGTTTTATATGTGAATATTTCTAGTGGATGGTACAACTCAAGACCTTTCAGATCCAACCTGTACTGAGGGGCATTTCAGCCTCACATTGAGAGATTCCTGTCCATAAGTGATGATTATCTGTTCCACAACTTCTAATGACCTACTTCATACTAATTATCACCAATTCTCAAATCACTCAGTTCATCATAGAAAGCCTCGGTACAATGCAACCGCCAATTCTTTTTCATCCCTCCATCCTTGTTACTGTCTACCACATAGGAAACCCAGGTAAATTTCTCCTAGGGCAGAAACAGAGAAGTGAAAGCCAAGCCATATTGTCTTAGAGCTGGATTCTTTTATTTTCATTTTGAGACAGGGTCTCGCTCTGTTGCCCAGAGTGGATGGAGTGCAGTGGTGCATTCACAGCTCACTGCAACCTTGAAGCCCTGGGCTCAAACGACCCTCCTGCCTCAGCCTGGTGGGTAGCTTGGACTACAGGAGTGTGCCACTATGCCTGGCCAAGGATGGCTTCTTTAAAGTGGTTTCTGATGGCTTCTAGAGTACTGCAAAGCCTGGTTAAATTGCAACACTGTAAAAGACCAAGACATGATGGGTTATCTCACCAAATACACACTCATTAAATCTATCAACAGATTAAAAAAAAGCAACTTTCATCAATCCTAATGAAAGCCATCAGGAAGCTATTTCACATAGAAATTATTAGAAGTATATAAGCAGCAATGGCAGAGGAAATGACCCATAAATATTTTCAACAAGAATACCAAAATAACTAAATGGTAAAAGAACAGTCTTTTCAACAGTGGTACTGCAACAAATAGACACTCATATGCAAAATAAATAAAGTTAGACCTCTCTCACACACACAGACTTTATATGAAAGAGCTAAAACTATAAAACTCTCAGGAAAAAACATAGGAGTAAATCTTCACGACCTTAGGTTAGGCAATGCTTCTTAAATATGACACTGAAAGCATAAGCAATACAAGAAAAAACAAATGGACTTCAAAATTTTAAACTTTTGTACTTCAAAGGGCACCATCAAGAAAATTTAAAGGTCACAGAATGGAGGGAAGTACTTGCAAATCATAAGTGGTAAGTGACTTGTGTCTAGAATATATAAAGAACTCTTCTGACTCAATAAGACACACCAATTTAAAAATGGATAAAAAGGATTGGAAAGACATTTCTCCAAAGAGGATATACAAACGACCAATAAATACAGGAAAAGATGCTCAACATCGTTAGTAATCAGAGAAACGGAAATTAAAACCACAATCTGATACCACTTCATACCCACTAGAATGGCTACTAAAAAAGGTCAGATAATAAGTGTTTTAAAGAAGGATGAAGAAGTAGGGCTCTTCAAACATTGTTGGTGGGAAGTGTAACATAGCATAGCCATGTTGGAAAACAGTCTGGCGGTTCCTCAAAAGTTTAAATATAAAATTACCAAATAACCCAACAATTCCACTCCCAAGTATATACCCAAGAGAAATAAAAGCGTATGTCTAGCAAAATCTCATCCACGGTGTTCAAAGAAGTATTATTATTTTTAACAAGAAGCAGAAATAACCCAAACGTCCCCCAACTAATAAATAAAATGGGGCATATCATTACAAGGGAATGTTATTCAGTAATAAAGAGAAAAGAAGCACTGATAGTATGCTACAACACGGATGGATCCTCCAAAACTTTGTTGGGTGACAGATGTCAGTCTGAAAAGACCGCAGGTTGTATGATTTTCCATTTTCCATCAAACGTCTAGAACAGATAAATGTATAGAGATAGGGTAAATCAGTGGATGCCTATGTTAAGGGTTGGGGGAAATGGAGAAAATAGGAGGAAAATGGGGACTGCTAGTAGATATGGGATATCCGTTAGGAGGGATGAAAATGTCCTAATGTGGTAATGGTTGTACAATTCTGTGAACATAATAAACAACACTGAAATATATATGTTACATAAGCAAACTGTATGTTATGTGAATTATACTTCAAAAAGCTATTCTTAAAAAATAAAAGAAGCCAGGTGTGGTGGTGCACACCTGTAGTCCCAGCCAGTTGGGACACTGAGGCAGGAGGATCGCTTGAGCCCAGGAGTTTGGGGCCAGCCTGGGCAACACAGCAAGACCTCATCTCTACAAAAATAACAATATATTTTTAAACAATAAAAGAAAACCCCAGTACAGCTATAGATATTTTAAATATCCAACACTATACCATTATAAAATGTATGACTTCAAGATAGTTAGAAATATCTATGTGGAGATTTAAGCAATCAATATGCATAGTTTCTTTTACCATAAGCTCAGCTACATTCAGAGTGAAAATTAATCTGTAATTCTTTAAGAAGGAGACTGAGATTTTATCTAAAGATCCAAAATTTAAACAAGGTGTTAATTTAAGAACATGTTTTCATGTACTATAAGAAATATAAAGAAATATACCACTTTAGGCTGGGTGCAGTGGCCCCCACCTGTGATCCCAGCACTTTGGGGAGGCCACAGCGGGTGGGTTTATCAGTTGAGCCCAGGAGTCTGAGACCAGCCTGGGCAACCTGGCAACACCCTGTCTCCACAAAAACTACAAAAATTAGCTGGGCATGGTGGCACACATCTGTAGTCCCGGCTACTAAGGAGGCTGATGTGAGAGGATTGCTTGAGCATGGGAGTCTGCAATGAGCTGAGATCACAGCACTGCACTCCAACCTGTGTGAGAGAGTGAGACCCTGTCTCAGAAAAAAAATAAACAACAAAATAGAAAAGGAAAAATGAAAGGAAAGGGGAAAGGGGAAAGGGAAGAGAAGGGAAAAGGAAAAAGGAAAGGCGAAAGGGAAAGGGAAAAGGGGAAAGGGGAAAGGGGAAAGGGGAACAGGGGAAGGGGGAAGGGGAAGGGAGGGGGAAGGGGGGGGGGGGAGGGAGGGGGAGGGGGGGGGGGGGGGGGGGGGGG